>NC_064813.1:53947027-54086351 GCF_023721935.1 Panthera uncia
GCCTTCTCGAGGCTTCCTGCGCCCGAGCCCGGAGCGAGCTGAGTCAGCCGCGGGCCGCCGCGCTCCCCCGCCGCTCGGCGCCCGCCGCCCGCCCCGCAGGCCCGGGCGCTCGCTGCCCGCCGCCCCGACGCCGTGCCAATCTGCGGCCTCCCCGCCGCGAGAGCCGGCGAGAGGACCAATTAGTGCAAGCTGTGATGTGGCGACGGGTCCGCCGAGGACGCAAACCCCTCCCCGTTCTCTTGGCAGAGGCCACCGCGAGGGCCTTCAGATGTCAGCAGCTCTCCGTCACTCCCTCCCGGCTCCGGGGGTGGGGGTGGGGGGCGCTGTCCCGGCCCCGCGGCCGCCAAGCTCGCTGGGCTCCCCCCAGCCCCGCGGCCCACGCTCCTACGGATCCCCTGTCGGATTCGGAACCAGCCGGCTACCGGCACGTTTGGCTCTTCCTTTAACCCGAGGCGGGACTCTGGAAGTGAAGGGGAGCCTTTTAAACGTACGGCGTTCTGGCCTCTTTGCAGAGCCAGGAAATACCCTTGACACGCTCAGGAGCTTCCGTTTTCGGAGCCTCGGAGTGAGAGAACGCACAGATGTCTTGGGCTTGCCCAGGCACCAGTTCACCACGTATGTGCAAAAGAAATTGCTTTAGAACTCTCAAACTACGGGTGGAAAGTGATCAGGTCCTGCGGAAAATTGTGTGTGTGTGTGTGAATTACAGGGTACCATAGAAGACCCGTATCTCCAACGCGTAGCAAGAGTTTTAAGGGGAACTCGCTTTGTACAAAAGAGTCTCGCCATGGTATCTGCTGACAAGGACATAAGCAGATGACTAATGGTGTTTTTTTCTCTTTAATAAACTCAGGGTTGTTTGTTTGTTTTTTTTTTTCCATTTCATTTGATTTGAAAAATGGACATATAATCCAACAAACCCATTAATTCAAAAATCCTTCTCTCAAGTTCAAAAATATAGTATATGATTTGGCAAGCAGCAAGCTCCCTTCCCAGTTATGATTTGATTGAACCAAAATAAGCCTGTGAGTACATTAGAGCTGTATTGGGGGGTGAGGCAGTCGAGAAACTCAAGGAAGCAAAACCAGAATAGTGGTATAGAGGGAACCATCCGAATTTGTTAGAAAGGAGATAGGGGCGCCTGGGTGGCTTGGTCGGTTAAGCGTCCGACTTCGGCTCAGGTCATGATGTCACGGTCTGCGAGTTCGAGCCCCGAGTCGGGCTCTGTGCTGACCGCTCAGAGCCTGGAGCTTGTTTCAGATTCTGTGTCTCCCTCTCTCTCTGACCCTCCCCTGTTCATGCTCTGTCTCTCTCTGTCTCAAAAATAAATAAATGTAAAAAAAAAAAAAAAAGGAGATAGATATTTCGGAGCAGTGGATTATCCAAATGCAATGTTGCAGGTTGCAACTTGGAATGCACTATTTATGCCTTTTTTTCTGCCCTGAAAAAATTACATATATGAATTGTATATACATATAAGTGTAATATATACTAATTATATATTATATGTTTATTATTAGATATTAATATTATATCAATTGATATATTAATTCTATGTTAACATTATATTAATTAATATATCAATAATTATATATTAATTATTATATGTTAACGTTATATATATATTATGTTGGCCTGTGGAGGACGTGAGAAGGCTCAGTTCCTGATGCCAAAGAGCAAGACTCTAACTCCCTAGCTCACAGAAAGTGATACTACACCAAAAATGACAAGTTTTAAGTTACGTGTGATGAGAGACTCTACAACAGAGAACACACTGAGGGTTGATGGAGGTGGGTGGGGGGTGGGCTAAATGGGTGTGGATATTAAGGGGGGCACTTGTCACTTGTCATGTGTGGAGCCCTGGGTGTTGTATGTAAGTGATGAATCACTAAATTCTACTCCTGAAAACAATATAACACTATATGTTAACTAACTAGAATTTAAATAAAAAATTGAAGCAAAAAAAAAGAACATACTTCTAAAAAGTTATGTGTGAATATAATTGGTGCCATAGGAGTTCGGTGATAAATCAGATACACTCAAAAGCCAGGGGATTACCAACTTTCCGACCTCATATTTATTGGCCCCTTCAATTCCCTGACCTTTGTCTCTCCTCATATTCAGGAACCTATGTTGCCTGAAGTACTCAGAATGATTCCATCTTGGAAGTATTAGGTAAAATTTACCACGGTCTTGACAAAACTTTCAATCCTCTAGCTGTCTTCCTCTCTACTTGGTCTACAGTGCTCTTCAGGAGAGCTCCATATCTTGATAACTCTGTCTTCTTCCATTCTGTCTTCATTCCCTTCTCTCTCCAACCAACCACCTTCATTCAACCACCATCTCACCTACAGCCTTGCTCCCTTGTCTCGCGCGTGCACAGAAACTTCAGTCCATATGTAAAATATTTAATTGATGTGCTCACCTGTAACTTTCCCCAATGTAAACAGCTAGACACGTAGTCAACCATGGCTTTAGAAAGCTGTCATGGATGAAAACGTCACATTCCAATCTTTTGGGCTCAAAAGAGCCAGGTATCAGATAAGAAACACTAGGAAAGATAGGTGATGAAGATAGGTCCATGTTTTCTTGCTGACCCCCAAGAGGGAAAAGAAATTCCAGCTAGGAGAGAAGGGAGAAGGAGGATGCAGAAGGAGAGAAATTAAATGTGAATGTGTCCTCAGAGAGGTAGGGGTAATCATTCTTTTGCTTCAGGTATCTGGGGATCTGAAAGCCCAGGGTAAGTCCCCAGTTTCCATCTACAGCCCTGGGAGGGAGTGAGCCTTTCGTAGGTGCTCTGCAACCAGAATAGTCTAGGGGCCACATTGTGATGGCTGAAGGGTTACTGGGGAGGAGGGGAGTGAGAGGGAGTCTCCCATAGCTCCCAATTAGCAAAAAGAACATTTAAATTCCCTGTGTCTCTAGCAGCCCTCGAGGGAGTTGTGGAAGCTAGTTGAGCTGGTAGACGCGTGGGAATGTTGGCAACCAGTGTGAGGAGAAGCTTAGCAGGAGGAAACCACCTCAGCCAGCCAGTGGCAATCAGCCATTATCTCTCCGTAGAAGCCACGTGGAGATAACACAGCAGAAAACCAGAGGGTCAAGGGAGATGACCAGGTGGAGTGCAGAGGATTTTCAGGGCAGTGAACACACTCGTTATGATACCACAGTGACAGGTAAACGTCATCATAGATTTGTCCAAATCCACGGAAGGCACAACACCAAGACTGAACCGTAATATCAGCTGGGGACTTGGGATGCTTATGACGTACAGGGAAGGTTCGTCGGCTGTGACCAGTGTGCCACGTTGGTGGGGGATGTTGTTATGGTTGTGCAGTGTGGGTGCAGGGGGTGTATGAGAAATCTCTGTGCCTTCCCCTTAATATTGCCGGGACTTAAAACTTCTCTAAGAAATAAAGTCTTTTAAAAAAGCGAAACAATCGCGAAGAGTTCTATCTCAGTGTAGTACAACATTGGACTGAAGGCCCCCAACTGTTGGCCAGATACCCCACCTCCACTGGAGGACTGCCGTGACATTCCGAAAGCCCCCAGAGCAGGAGAAAGGAGGACAAACAAACAAACAAAAAGTACTGAACTTGCCTGAATTTGCAGAAAGAAATGATTGATAAATGAGCACATTTGACCGAGTTTACCTGGAGTTATCAGATAAGTTTCTAGCCACGGAAAAGCAACAGGGGGCTCAAGATACCAACTAAACTTGGTTATAGAAAACATGCATACCTTGTCACATAGCCGTTTTGGGGACTCAGATTTGTACTTACCACATTTCGTTGTCTTTCTGATGTGTTGACCCTTTAAAACCTCCATCTTCTTAAATCTCTATTTCTATCCCCAGGCTGCTGAGCCCCACCGAAGAAAAGCACAGAGAACGAAGGAGGGTAGGGAACTGGGAGGTAAGAAAGGTGGGCTTTAAGGTCTACCCTCATTTGATGGGCAGGTTTGGACAGGTGGAGGAAGGAGGGCCAACGCAGTAAGAAGTCATAGCCGTATAGAAGGTTACAATTTACAAAGAAGGCATTTTGTATGCGTCGTTTTACTCAGTGCTCACAATCATCTAGGAGGGAAACAGACGTGCCTTTTTGTTATTGACCAAAGACACGGCCTATCAGCAACAGAGCCTAGACTTGACACTATTCTTCTGACTCGGAATCTTACATTCTATCCACTGTCTCACGCTCCGCGTCCTTCTTTGGTGTCTCGAAGGCCGGCTTTGCTTGACGCAAGTTTCCTTTTAGCTCACTTGGCAAAAGGTTAGCTTTCACACTCAGAATCCCATTTGATCTTTGTACCATCAGGTCCCATCTTACAAATGAGCAAACTGAGACACACTCACTTGTTCAAGGTCACTGGACTGGAAGCAGTTTCTCTGCTTCACGGTTCAACGACCTATGCATTATATCCTGCTAACGTTAAGCTGTGATAGTACATTATTACTGTTGTATTTTTAGAGAAGCAAAATAGAATTTAGAATTTAGTAGCGAAGTACTGCCTTATTCATGGAAAAAATGGATCACTGACTGAACTTTTTTCTCAGGCTCTTATGAATGTCACATGCACCTCACAATACAAAACAGTTCTATTTGATTATATTTCCTTTCCTGTTCAATGAACTTCATGAAAATTGCATATTTCCATCTGAAAAAATTGAGAGATACAGAGCTAGTTTCTGTGACAACACTTCGAGCAAGCGAAGCATTGCTGTCTAAGTAGAAATGGTTCCAGTCAAATGCTTATTATTTTTAACAAAACACTTCCTCAGTATTAACTTTGAAATCAGCGGCAGATTTGTCCGTTTGTTTTGTAAATCATTTCGCACTGGTTTTCTTCTCCTCTTTAGATCGTTTTGCTGCGCTTGCAATTTGATATCTCATTCATGGCTCTCCTGTCTGCAAACTCTGTTTAGTGCAAAGCTTTGCAGAAAAAAAAAAAAAAATCTCTCATTTGACCATGAACTTTCGATGATCTAGTTAGCTTTACTGTCAAGCTTCCCGCGGTCTTTTTGAAAAGCAGGACTTGTCCGTGCTGCCCTCTGGCCAACTTCAGTGGGACTAAAGCGCTAGCAAGAGCCATCAAACTGCCTGACGGCTTGTCACCAGCGAGGCTCCATTAATTTACACACATTTTCCACTGTTTGGCATCTACCATGATAACTCTTTTCTCTTCCAAGCAGCTCCTGGTTGCATTTAACACTTGGGTTAATTTTCATCAGAGTTTAAATTTACCCATCAGTTATTTCAGGGGAGCTGTCAGCCAACATATGGAGAGAAGAAGAAAAAAATCCTTCTGAATTTATAATAAAGTGGAATCTGTTGAATGTGAAACAAAACCAGCTGCAATATCGTGAGGCCCCGGTGGGGAGAGCGGGGTCAGCAAAGAATTGCAGAGTGGATTAGCTGTTCTATTCACCAGAGCCGCATCTGGGCACCTCGGAGCTTCCTGATATATCAAAAAATGATGGAAAGACACAGTTCAATTTGTCCCCCTTTTATAAAGGATAATTAACCTGTCAGTCTTGCTACTTTAACAACTTCATTAAATTGGAGGCGAAATGGGTGCTGAGAAGTGTTGTCTTTCTCCAGAAGGAACATGGGGCACTTGTATAAATGGTGGGAGAGGAAGGAAAACACACGCACGCGCACCCCGATAATGCTCTCTGGTTCCTGAAAAATGGAACATGCTTCTTCCAATTATATAATAATCCTGCCTTCACTATGACCTCCTAAAAGTAATTTTCTTAACTCGGGAGGCAGACGAAATAATGTCACAGCCCAACTAGGCCAGAGAAGCATTTAAAAATTGAGGTTGGAGGGTTTCAGATGCTGTTGGGCCAAACTATTTAAGACCCGGAGTGACGGCCCAGCATTTCACAAGTAATAAAAAGAAATAAAAACAGAGCCCCCTCAGGTCTCCACAGCTCCCTCCACCGTGCCCTCATTGCCTTGCGGCATTCGTATCTTGGCAATAAATCTTTTTTTTTTTTTTTTCACTACTGCAAAGATTGTAGACTTTAAAACACATTTATTCAGGAGTCAAAGAACATCAAAATCATTTTAGTGTTTGAAACCTTAAGTAATCTTAGCCTTTTCTTTCTTAAAGCTAATAACATACTGAGTATTTTAAGTAATTGAAATAGTTTAATTAAGATTTCAGTCATTCTCTCATTAGAAATTCCACTCTGTATACATGAGTACAAAGGCACAGTAGGGATAATTCCAAAATATTTTTCAAATTTTATTGAAATCAACATAATGTCATTACCAGTTAAAAAGGACATGGTTTTGTGAGGTTGTTAATTCAGTCCTGTAGTGTTGCATTTAATTAGCACAAAATAATAATGCATCGTAAAACAATAATAAAAAATTTCAACTAGCTATAGTAAATATAAAATCAGGAATTCTAGGTCTGATCATATAATTTTCCAAGAAAACAATTTTATTTTTAATTTACAATTTTTAAGAACACAACACAATTTATATCTTCCCAATTTCTTTTTTGCTAATATTTTTATGAGATTATTAAAAAGTAAATATAAAGTTAATAACACCTTTAAAATTTATTCTAAAGTTATGATCCTTACGAACGATAGTATTTTTATTTTAAATTCACTTAAAAGTATTTCACTTTTGGTAATTCATGAACATACTAGGAAGGCAAAAATAGAGCAGCTGATACTTCCTTTAATACAATAGATGCCATGGAGATGAAAATCTTTCAGTTTTATTACAAGTGATTTTTAGAAAGAGAGTAACAGTGTTATTCACTAAAATATTTACATGCTTTATTTGATGGAGACATCAGAATTCGTCCATTCTTTTGTTACATTTGCAATAAGATTTGGTAGAGCTTCTGGAATAATCACAACTACTGCACGAGTTACTCAATATTTAAGAACATAGCTATTCCTTTTCATGCTTTTTGTAATGAAAATTGCCTAATTTCACGGAAATAGTCATAAAAAAATGAGAGATGACACTTACGAAGGTGAGTGGCATTGAGAGATTTTTCAGAGCACATTTGGCTTTATCACGTCAATTACAGGATTTCTCTTTACCTCACCTAACTAAGGATTGTATTTACCATAAAGAAGACAGTTCATCTTTGTTACCGTTTTTGGAAAAAGCTGGTCCTCAGTCCTCTCCAAAGTGAACTTTTCCCTCTTCCTGAACTTGCCTGTCTCTACAGTTAGACAATAATTAAGATGATACACCTTGTATTGTTCCAACTTAGACCTCTGTCTACATGCATTTGCAGAGAATTAAAATCTTTATTAGCCCTTCCCCCATAGCTTTGTAAAAAGGGGAACCATGATTCACAGTGGCAAATGTTCTTGCCACCGGAGCTTTTCCACGTTGTACGTGATTCAAAATCGTGGTGGCGGACACACGACACCACGAGTGCTTTTCCGCAGCAATGACATCCCACCTTTTTATATATAGCACTTGGCATGTTTGCTTGCTGTGTCTTTTAGAGGAAAGACCCAAGGGCCATTGAGATTAGCAGGCTCCTCAGCCGTGTCACCCTCTCCAGCTGGTCCGGCACCGGGGGCACTGCAGACTGAAAAGTAAATGACTCTGATTCCATCTGAACTAATGTCGGGAGACTGGGGATGTTAAGAAGGAAAGCGGCACCAGTCAGAGCTCATTGGACACTCACTATATATAAATGAAATCGAACAGGGACAAGGGAGAAGGTTTTGTGAGATTAAATCCTACTTCAGGGTCCAGAGGTAGGTTCATTTTGCTGTGCCTGTGAAAGACTTATGGAGTGACCCAAACCTTAACTGTAGAAACCAAGTGTCTCTGCTTGCCCAGAGAAAATATCCGAAACCAGAAACATGACCACCTCTGTCCCAGTGAGTCTGCGAGACAGTCAGCCTTCACAATGTGGAACGCATACTTCTGACCAATTCCAACTTTGTTTTGAGAGAAGAGAGTGTTGTCGCAATTCAGCCGCGCATCTCCTTCTTGTTTCTTATTCTAAGCCAACAAAACACTGCTAATTTTAGAGAGTAAAGACAGCCAGAGGCTCAAATGAGCAGCTAGTACCACTAAATAAACATGGGAAGAAATGCCACTTGCTATTGTAACAAAATATTGAAATTGCCTCAGATTTAATCACTGTAATTTAGCAATTTTGTGAATGTAGGTCAGCCATTTATTGGCAGCGATGTTTTTTATTGAAAGGGCGTATTTCTTTTTCACTAACAACCTTCGAATTTGCAGTCAATTTATTGCAAAGAATTACAAATTATCAATGAAGCATAAATGTAATTAGGTCTCCTTATATACAGCACGAGTGAAACTATCTACAAAGAGTTCTCTGAGCCCGATTTTAAGATCAAGTCCTCACAGTTTGGGACTGCATTAGTAATTGAGAATGAAGTGGCGTTTTTAACAGAAATGGCTTAGGTGTTTGCAACAACTGTGGAAACCTGTTATCTTCATTCCCTGATTTTCCTTTTCTTGTGCTATCACCAGACTACGTCATAAAAACCACCTCCAGTTCTGCCACCACCATCACAATAAAAGAGATATGATAATCATCTGAGAAACTGAAACAAGCATATGTTGGGTTAATTGTCTGACTAGTGTTTGAAACTTACCAGTTTGGCTTTGTGTCTATATGGGGATCCACAGAAAGCCACAAGGCACACAGGGACACGTAATGTGGACTAATCAGGGTCTCCTAATACAATTATGATGGAAAGGCCAATACTATTTCACCTTTCCTTTATTCACATTTTGGAAACAGAAATATCTGGAATCAGATCACCGGCTATCCGCATGTAGTCCTCAAATTTACAAAGATAATAAACGACTCATTTCCTGTTAGGCCGCTGGAGGTTTTGTGCTGTGTTTCAATGAGGATATCCCACCCAGGAGTAAGAGAGGAGCTGAAACTCTTCACTACTGGTAGCAAAATTGCAAGCTAGGAACTCGGTCCTGGCTTTGAATCACATAAAACAGGGATGTAGTCATTTGCATAGGACATGTTCTAGAACGTTTCAAAATAAGGATTTGTATTATTTGAGACATCGGTTGGAGGAAGCCTTACATTTAGCAAGACTAAAGCTAGGTCTAGCTTTAGTGATTGGTGGGTTTCGGGTGTAGGTTTAGTGAGCTTGTGATTCATTCATCCACGCTCATATTTTGGGTTGGCTAAAAGGTAGATTTTTCAGGGCACCCAGTTCAACTTGGTTCTTTGCTTCCTTTTCATAACAAATAACTAAAATTCTGTATGGCAATAGAGAGCCTAGCTTTTTGGTAAGAATTTTCAATCCTCATATTTCAGGACTCATTTCTATCAGTGTTTCCTAAGTCGCTGTTAGCCAACCTGGTAAGCATTGCGGGGCACCACTATATAAATTGAATGTTTTACATAAATGAAACTGCCGTCCTCATATTCTCTCTCACCAGCCACTACCTAGACCCTCTGACTGGCCGCCGCAAATCAGTGAAGTCCCAGTGATGATCTCCCTCCCCTGGGTCCTATGGCAAGTAAAGATCACCCACTGTGTACTTAGATACAGGCTTCCTCCTGCTAGTCATTCTCTCTCAATCTGGACGTGTCTCATCTTCACCCCCACCCCCCCCACCCCGGTCAAGCATTCTAGAACACTCTCCAGTCCCTGCAGTAGAGCAGGCTCCTGGGTAGGCACTGAGGTAAGCTATGATTCCATAGCGTCCTCACAATCATGCAAGGAAAGCAAGGCCATATCCATTCCACAAATGAACAATGACCTGAGTCTCAGAGACATTAAATAACTTGCTCACAGTGACCTAATTATTCAATGATGACATCAAGATGTGAAGTCGGGGCTTTTGGATTTTATACCCCCCGGTATTTCTGCCCCACAACTCCATATGTGTGTCTCAAATCGAGCACAATAAATTATTCCTCTATCTATTACCTCAGAGTACCTGGCACAGTATCACGCTCAACTATGAGTGCCCAAGAAATTATGCCATGATTGCATAATTTCTTGGTATTCCTCAGGTAGAATGCGTATCTATATAGAACTCAGCCGCCTCATTTTAATCATCTACTTGCCTGTCTGTCCCTTGCATGAGGCTTTCTTTTACGTTATGCATCATCGTACCCCCAGTGTGTGACACGTGGCTGTCTCTCAGCATTCAAGAGATTCAAGACAGGGAAGCGTCCAGAGAGGAGAGCAAATGTTGCCAACAGGAGAGAGAATCAGCCCCCTCAGTGGCATCTGGAAGATAAAGCTTCAACACTAGAAACCCCCTAACATGACCAATTAATTAAGTTTTCCACTTAAGAGATAAGGGCCTTGAATAAATAACCTTTGTACTGTACCACAGTTGTAGATCTAAATGGCCCATGAGATCAGGTAGAATCTATGCAGACGTTAAAAAAGTCCCTGAGCGGGGCACCTGAATGGCTCAGTCGACTGAGTGTCTGACTCTTGATTTCGGCTCAGGTCATGATCTATCAGTTGTGAGATCAAGCCCCAAGTCATGCTCTGTGCTGACGGTACGGAGCCTGCTTGGGATTTTCTCTCCCTCTCTCTCTCTGCCTCTCTCCCTCCCTACCTCCTTCTTCTTCTTCTTCTCTCTCTCTCTCTCTCTCTCTCTTTCAAAGTAAGTAAATAAACTTAAAAAAAAAAAAAGTCCCAGAAGATAATCTTGTCTGTTTTTACTGGATCACTAATATTAGCTTGCTTTCTTTCTGGTCAATTGTATCTCTCTTAAATATTTCCTAAAAGGCGGCTTCACTGTTTAACAACATAGGTATATCTTTATTTGTCATTGAATCAGGAACTTAGAAGTCACACCAGATGTGACTCTCTGTACCTGCCCTTGCCCTTGCACGGGCAGATCAACATACACATTGGGGATCCATACACAGGACAGCAGCAAAATAGGGTTTGTTCTTATGGGCCGAACCACGTCCTCCCAAAAGACGCTGAAGTCTTAACCCTCAGTACCTGTGAATGTGACCTTATTCGGAAATAGGGTCATTGCACATGTTGTCAAGTTATGATGAAGTCATTAGGGTGAGCCCTAATCCCATATGACCGGCAGCCTTATATGTAAGGGAAATTTGAACACAGGGATAAATATACCATGCGAGGATGAAGGCAGAGATCAGGATGATGCTTCAGCGAGCCAAGGAGCTCCAAAGACTTCCAGCAAAACACCGGAAGCTAAGAGAGGTGCAAGGAACAGATTCTCCTTTCCAGCCCTCAGAAGGGACCAAGCCTGATGACACCTTGACCTCGACCTTCTGGCTCCCAGAACAATGTGACAATAAATGTCTGTTGTTGCAACCACTCGGTGTGTGGGTACTTTCCTATAGCAGCCATTGGGAATGAATATACTTGTCTTACGCTAAGATTTATAGACAGTGGCCTTTAGTTAAATGGCTTCTGTCTGTACTTAAAATTAAAAGGAAAATCATTTTTGTTATGTTTGCTTTTTCTTTAGCCCAAAGATACAAAAGTCTGAGTCATTATACGTGAATTTTATAAAGGAAATATAGTAATTTTAAAGGAGTTAAGATGAAGTCATTTTTGACATATCTTTTTTTTTTAAGTTTATTTCTGAGCGAGACAGAGACAGCATGAGTGGAGGAGGTGCAGAGAGAGAGAGAGAGAGAGAGAGAGAGAGAGAGAGAGAATCCCAAGAAGGCTCTATGCTGTTGGCACGGAATCCACTGGGGCTTGAACTCATGAAACCGTGAGATTATGACCTGAGCCAAAACCAAGAGTCAGACGCTTAACCAACTAAGCCACCCAGGCCCCCCTGACATACCTTTTGAGTACCATGGAAATAGACTGTATGTGATAGTATATGACAGAAGATGTTATTAAAGATGCTACCAAGTTATAATCATTTATTACAGAGGTGAATAGAGAGAAAATACAAATAAGATTACGTGGGAAGAAAGAAGTTGGTCAGTGCCTAAATATGACCATGATCTACCCCGTGTTGTTCTGGATATCAAAGACATTGACTGAAGGTGAGAAATGGATGCAGTCGGCTCGGACACTGTGTAGAGAGCTTACTGGGTGGCACTAGGACTTCTGGGAAGATATGGGGGGCAGGGAGCTTGGGGCCTCTACCCTCCACTCTGCATCAGCAACATGGCTCCTATTTTATTGTTTTCATATATTAGGGTCCTGCCTAAGGGTTCATTTGAAAGCAGGGCTAGGCTGCTTTTTTTAAAAATTGCAGTTACTGCTTTAGCATTGTTTCCTGTTGACATTTCAAACCCTACCCTACAGAGACATAGGTAATAGGTAGGTAAGTAGATAGATAAACCCCAAGTTAATTAAAATATAGTTTTCTGAGATCACACAATTTCGCTGTATCCCTTAAAAAATCACTGGATAAAACTCTGAATGTCTCTGAATCCACACTTAGGAATTAATGCTTCTTCTAATCATAACTTGTTTTACTAAGTTCAAACGTTTTGAAAGAATTAAAGTAGTTTGCTGGCATATTAATTTTCTGATTTGAAAAATTCAAGGACCTCCTGGCTCTGAGAACCCTCTGTTCAGTTTGCTGATTCTTTTCTTTTTTTTTTTTTTTTTTTAATTTTTTTTTTTAACATTTATTTATTTTTGAGACAGAGAGAGACAGAGCATGAACAGGGGAGGGTCGGAGAGAGGGAGACACAGAATCTGAAACAGGCTCCAGGCTCTGAGCTGTCAGCACAGAGCCCGACGCAGGGCTCGAACTCACAGCCCTCACGGACCGCAAGATCATGACCTGAGCTGAAGTCGGCTGCTTAACCGACTGAGCCACCCAGGCGCCCCGCTGATTCTTTTCTTACAAATGCTTTCTCATAAGTAATTGTCCTCCTTTCAAGTTTGAAATAATATTTGTATCTTCTAAAACCAAGCCAGTTTTCTGACGTATGATGTCAGATGCTTCCTGGCTGGTACTCTTCACTTAAGCTCTAGGACTACAAAATAAACACTCATTAAAACCAGGACTTCTCGCACTCTGATTGCTACCGGAATAGATCTAGGTCTCGGCCACTTTTGGTTGTAGCAGACCGCTGTGCTCTGTCCACCCGCACTCTGTCAAGTTGTGTAGATGCAGCTAGATACCGTTCAACTTCGCTATGCATCCGACCCTGCTTCAGACCCACCACTCTCAGGAACCTACCCTCCTTTCTCACTACTTCAAACCGTGGCCATTTAGCCTCAGCGAGGTAACCCTCAACTATTCCTTCTTCCCACTCTTTGCAACTCCCAGCTCTGTGTATCCACTCAGGCTGTGCCTTTGTCCAAACACAAAGACCTACAACTACTTTCACATTTTAAAACATCAGTGCAAAACTCCTTAAAGTGAAACCAAGCTTTTCTGTCTCTCCTTCTCTTCTCTAAAGAAGTCACATGCTGGACGGGGTCCTTGATGGCACAAGAAGATGCCTGCGTGTCTGACTTACCCCTCTCTGCGCCCCCCTTTCCCCTGGTTAGAACGCCCTCGGTCCTCAACTGTGCACCTGAAATGTTTCCTGTGGTTGTTTCTTGCAGTTCCACGTAGATCTATCTTCTTTCCCCAATTAGATTATAAACTATCTGAGGGTGTGCAACAAGTCCTTTCCTTAATTTGGGTTCCTCATAGAGCTAATAGTGCTCAGCATGCTTGATTAATACCTAATAGGAAACACTGGATTAAGTTAACGGAATTCTAAAGCTTTCACAGACACAGAATACTTGCCTGTCGTTTTTCTGCTTTCAAAAGTGGGAGTGAGGGTGAAGTCAATTTCAGGGGCTATTCTTGACAGGATAATCAAGATGACATTGATAACAATATCAGGAATGTGTGCTCTCTGATTTCTAAGGCAGGCCACTCCTTCAGAGTTGTGGCTAGTAATAAATCATTCACCTCTGACACAAGCCATTTAGCAGCAGAGTTTTAGCTTACAGACGAGGAAGATCCTGAAGGTTGGAAATAGGGTCTCTACGGTAAACCTTGTCTGATCCTGCGCACCTAGTAGGTACTTAATAAATGCCTGTTAAAAATGAAAGGACGAATATAAGCCTAGAGCCATCACCGGTGACAATTGCATTCAGCAAGTGCCATTTATTTCAGTAAGTCAAAGATTTTTATTTTTTTCAATATTTTTGTTCTCTTAAATAAAGAGGTTAATAGGTAATTAAATTGCCTTCCAACAGCTCTCTGAAATATGACTCTGAAATCTTCAGTGATTTTCTTTCATATCCTGATCTGAATATATTTGTTCCTTTTAGAGAGAGAAATTAAAATACAACCACTGGAACACAAAACACAGAGCAGTCTCTTTTCGGAATGTTCCTCCGTGGCTGCCGAGAGGAGCTCTGACTGCCATTTACACGGTTCTCCGAAATAGCCGGGACTTCACCGTTCCCTTTGCCGACAAATTGGTGATAAAGCGACATCTCTCTACTCAACACCCGAAAGATATCTCTATGGTGCACAGTGTTGAATTCATGTGTTCAGTGTATTTGGGTCCGGGGTGTCCATTGCCTCAATCCAAACAAATGGACCATCAGTTTCTCGCAGTCTCTTGAAAGTCCTCTACCTAATGCCCTGTGCTTCCTCGTCGCCAACTTTGTCTTTCCTTGTTATCTTCCAATTTGGAAAAGAGAATTCTCCATATTTGGAGAGCAGCTGCTGCCCATGTCTTATTCATCGCATGCCACCTTTCCGTTTCTCTAGCAGCCTGACTGCAAATTTCAGTGATCACATAGGTAATGGGGCATTTGGGATTTCTGGAATAAGACTAGCTGTGTCCCCATAACACTTACCCCTGGATCTTCTCAGCATTCAGATATTATATTCAGTTTGCTCGTATCCATATGGTTTCAGCTGGAGCTCCTTCCCGTATTTCATGTGTTCACCCTGACCTTGCCTGGGAGATTTCCCCATGGCCTCAAAGGCAGAGAGAATGCATTCTTTTTCCCAGCGAACCCCTAAAGAAGCTGACACTGCTTCTGCGCACATTAGGGCAGGAGTAAAAAAAACCAGTTGAGTGTCTAATATCTCATGTTTACCATAGTCAGCCCAGGAAAGCAGCCGCTTCTCTCTCTCTCTCTCCCCCCACCTCTCTCTCTCTCTCTCTCTGACACACGCACACACACACGCACACACACACGCACAGTAACTTAAGTAACTTTACAAGTTCTTTGAATCAGATACTCTCACTTATTTCCCTGATACTCACAGCAAGGTTTTCTATACTTACGCAGGCCAGTATTTTCTTCTGGAGAAAAAAAAAAAAAAAAAGACAGCGGTCCCGCTCCTTAATACGGGGGAGCCAAGAAAACACACCTGTGGCGGAGAATGAATATTCTAATGTTTCCGAACCTTTTGGTGAAGGTGAAGGGGGCTTGTTGAAAACATTGCTGTGAGCAGATGGACCCCTGAAACCATCTGCTATGAAGCAACTAAATGTTCAATGATGCATTACGGAATTATTCAGCTCTCAAAGAGCCTGAAAGTAGTTAGTAATGACGGCATCTGTACCGAGAGCGAACAACCTACTTATATATGATCTATTACTTCATAAACTGTTTGGAGACCCTCACTTCTTAAAGAAGCAGCGGCCTTCTGACTGCAGGTGTAAATTGTTACTTAAAAATTCCTAAACTACAGTATCAAAATTAGCATTTATTTTCCTCCTTTGCGTTAAATACACTTGGTGTGGAACCCCATTGTTTTCTCATTCCTCAACAAAAGTGTAGGTGACTGAGTCTATTTGATATCACTGAAACCAAAAGGAAAGAAAGTGTATTTTCATTTCTCCGAACGATATCCCCTGGATATTTTAACATCTACATCAGTGTGTCTTCATTTTCAAAATAAAGTGTTTTTGTTATAAAAACGGTATGTGCCCCTCATAAAAATGAGATAAACAAAAATTTAAAAAAAGAAAAGAACTTACTCCCAAAGATAATAGCACCATTGATGGTTTTTAGTGTATTTTCTTCAGGTCTTTCCCCCTACTAAGTTTAAAAACAAACAACCAAATTTAGTTCCATAATTCCTACAAAGTATGTTGTATTTCAGAAACTTGGTTTTAAGATGTACAACTTGATGACATATCCCCTTTATTCATGGTCTTCCAGAAATACATATTCAAACTGATATGTCCATATGATGGAAAACCATTCAGCAATGAGACAGAACTAACGATTAATATAAACAACAGCATGGGCCAAACTCAAATGCATTATGCTAAGAAAAAGAAGCCAGATCTGAAACGCTATGTGCAGTATGGTTGCACTTGTACAACATTCTGGAATAGAGATGGGATCAGTGGTTGCCAAGCATTAAAGATGGGACAATATTTGACTAGAAGGAGATAGCATGAGGGTTTTTTAAAATATTTTTTAATGTTTTTATTTATTTTTGAGAGAAAGAGAGACAGAGCATGAGCAGGGAGGGGCAGAGAGAGAGGGAGACACAGAATCTGAAGCAGGCTGCAGGCTCTGAGCTGTTAGCACAGAGCCCGATGTGGGGCTGGAACCCATGAACCAGGGGATCATAGCCTGAGCAGAAGTCAGATGCTTAACTCGCTGAGCTGCCCAGGCACCCCTCTTTTCTTTTTTGAAGGATAACGTAATTGTTTGAGGTGGGGGATACATCAATGTATGCATTTACCGAGTGCATAAAACTGCACATCAGAAAGACTAAAGTTTACTTTACGTACATTGAAATGTAAACTAAATATAGTCCAAAGAGTATAGACCATAGAAATTATCAGGTGTCGGCTTTACCCCTTGCTTAAGGAATTTTATTTATTCATTTAATAATTATTTATTGAGTGCTCCTCTATTCCAGGCACTGGTAAGTCCTAGGGATAGAGCAGCGAAGAGACAAAACACCTGTATTCAGGGAGCTTACATTCTAGTGGTGGAAGACAGCAAAATAAACAGTTAAGTTCTATTAGATCACGGTAAGTGCTGTAGAGAGAACTAAAGCAGAGAAGAGGAGTGGGGAGGAGGACATATTTAAGAAGGTAACATTTAAGCACCATCTTGAAGAAGATGAGGGGGTGAGTCCTGTGCTCTCTGGGGGGAGACTAATAAAAGTTCCTGAAGTCTGGAGGGAGAAATGAGCTCGGTGCAATCCAAGAACAAGAGTAGATATGGCCAGCGTGGGGACTGGAAGGGAAAACAGAGGGAAATGAGGTCAGGGGCATAACGGAGGTGGGTCTGTGAGCATCCTACACAGACGTGGGCACTTGGCTTGACTCTGTGTGAGAAGGAGTGCTGTTGGAGGCTTTCAAGCAGAGGAGCAGCGTGAACTTACTGCACTTAACAGGAGTCAGTCTGACTGCTGTGTGAAAAGAGAGGGTATGGTTTGGGTCGGGGAGAATCAAAGAGGGAAACCAATCAAGAGCAAGTGCAATCCACAAAGAGGCAAGGGTGGTTTGGACCAGAGTGGTGTGGGCAGAGCTGGTGAAGGGTGGCTGGATCCTAGAGACACTGGGATGAAAGCTAACAGGATTTCATCACAGAACAGCCGTAAAGTGTGAGAGAAAGAGAAGTCGAGGATGACTCGAGGGTTTGGGGGCTGATTCATTGGGAAGATGGGTTTCTGTCAACTGTAATGGAAAAGACCAAAGAAAGAACAGGTTTGGAAGAGAAAATCACGGGTTCAAAATATGAGCTGGTTTTTAAATGTGTTACCTTTGAAATGTGGATTTCCGAGCGGAGACATCTGGTAGCTGGCTTGGTATATGAGTTTGGAGTTCAAAGAGGCATCCAAGGAGGAGATATAAATTTGGGTGTCAGCAGTATATAGAGGGTATTTAAAGTCATGGGATCCATTCAGATAATTTCCCCATAGGCGTATCCAAATGCTTGCACTCCTACAAAACAGAAAACAATTCCAAGCTTCTATGTACTACACCCTTCCCACCCCCTAGGAATCTCAACAAGAAGTGTGAAGAGAGCTTTTTGAAACATTTAGACAAAATGAGAAATCAGCCTTGAAATAATAGCAGTGGAAGCTTCTCCGTCTCCTTTCATATCCTGCTCCCTGAGAATTTCTCTGTGTGATAATCCTTGCTATACATATACCATGGATCAAGGTATTCACACAGCAATGGCTTTTTGTGACGTCACTTAGAAATCTGCTGTGTCTATGTGCCACGTATATATTTGGAAGGGATTTTTTATTTCAGACAATTTTTTTAATGTTTATTTATTTTTGAGACAGAGAGACAGAGAGAGAGACAGAGAGTGAGCCGGGAAGGGGCAGACAGAGAGGGAGACACAGAATCCAAAACAGACTCCAGGCTCAGCACAGAGCCCGATGCGGGGCTTGAACTCATGGACCGCGAGATCATGACCTGAGCCAAAGTCGGACGCTCAACTGACGGAGCCACCCAAGTGCCCCTATTTCAGATAATTTTTAATTAAAATAATTTGGGGGGTGGTGCCTGGGTGGCTCCATCAGTTAAGCATCTGACTCTTGATGTTGGCTCAGGTCATGATCTCACAGTTCATGCGATCAAGCCCCGTGTTGGTCTGTCAGCATGGAGTCTGCTGGGGATTCTTTCCCTCTCTCTCTGCCCCTCCACCACTTGCGTGCATGTGTGTGCATGCTCTCTCTCTCTCGAAATAAATAAATAAACTTAAAAAATCATATTCATTATATTCATTTGATTATATATAGAATTATTTAGAAGTAAAACTACACAGAGAGCTTGAAACATGCACAGAAACAAAATTCACAGTGTGCAACTCTGTATTAAGATACATTTACACAGGGACACCTGGGTGGCTCATTAAGTTAAGTGGCTGACTCTTGATTTCGGCTCAGGCCGTGATCTCACAGTTTCCCGAGCCCCGTGTTGGGCTCTTCATGCTGGTGTGTGGACCCTGCTTGAGATTCTCTGTCTCCCTCTCTCTCTGCTCCTCCCCCGCTCACACCCTGTCTCTCTCTCTCCCCCCCCCAAAAAAATAATAATAATAATAATAAAAATTAAAAAATACACTTACACAAATAATATATGTAAAAGAGAAAAATTACCTTTTACTTCTCAATCAGTAGTTAACAAGACCCTTTCCTATTTCATTCATTATTATAAATTAGATGTTTATAAAAGCTAGTTCTAAAAACTCATTAGTTTTATTTATATTATTGCAAACTAATGTTCTGAATAAAATGTTAATTTCTATCATCAAAAAACATGGGAAGAGGCAATCCAAGATGGTGGCAATGGAGACGCTGAACTTACCTCCTCCCACAGACACACCAAATCCACAGCTATGTATAGAATAATTCCCGGTGGAGGGGAAAAATTAAAAAGAACAACTCTCTCCACAACAAGGGATAAACATGTCATGGCTAGATGGTAGCAGAAGCAGAGTCTCACCAAACCCCGCCACCCTATCCGCATATAATAGGGAGAGATCTCACAAATCCAGAGCCTCTCCCAAAGAAGCGAGTTGTGCCATTGAGCAACTCAACCCTTAGGACCTGCACCAGAGAGATGAGGCCCCCAAAATGCCAAGCTTTGGAAACCAATGGGGCTTGTGTCCAGGGGACCTGGGGGCTGTGAGGACCTGAGATACTCATTTTGAGGGGACGGCATGTGGATTCACTTGCCCCAGGAACCAGTACAAAGGCAGCAGCTTAAGAAGTGATTATATGTGAAGGAAATTCATTTGCTAATTTTAAAGCATCTGTTGGGGGGGCTGGTGCTGACCAGTTGGGACTTTCTCGGGGGATAGAGGCTCTGGCGAGAGCCATTTTTGCACTCTCCCTCTACCTTGCTAGCAGAGACAGCCACGATGGGGACACAGCCTCGCCAAAGCTGGTGGGTGAGTAGCGTCCATCCGGGGGCTCCCTTGATTGCCTGGCCTTGGTTATCAGAGGGGCTTGTGGCTGTAGACCTCAAGAGACCATACCAATCAGAAAGTTGGTCTGGCAGAGAAAGACAAATAGCATATGATTTCACCTGTGTATGGAATCTAAAAAGCGAAACAAACGAACAAACAAACAAAAGCCAGACTCTCAGTACAGAGAACAAACCGGTGGTCGCCAGAGGGGAGGCGGGAAGGGATGGGTGAAATAGGTGAAGGGGATTAAGAGGTACAAACTTCCACTTAAAAAATAAGTAAGTTGCAGAGATGAAAAGTATAGCATAGGGAGTATAGTCAATAATATTGCAATAACGTTGTATGGTGACAGATGGTGACTACATATATTGTGATGAGCATTGAGTAATGTATAGAATTGTCAAATCACCTTTATATACCTAAGACTAGTATGACATTGTATGTCACTTATACTTTAACATTTTTTTAAAGTCCAAGGCAGACCAGTGGATTTTAATATAACAAACTACAAAAAGTTCATGTTTCAATTAACCTTTAAGAAACGTCTATTTATTGGGGCACCTCGGTGGCTCAGTTGGTTAAGCATCTGACTCTTTAAAAAAAATTTTTTTTTTGCTTTTTCCTATCGGGGTGCGTGGAGTGAACTCGCGGGTCTGTGAGACCCGAAAATAGAGAGCTTCTTTGCACCCTGGCACCTGCACCCGGCGGCTCTGTGGCTGTCACCATGCCACAAAACGAATATATTGAGTTACACCGGAAACGCTATGGCTATCGTTTGGATTACCATGAGAAAAAGAGAAAGAAGGAAGGTCGAGAGGCTCATGAACGTTCAAAGAAGGCAAAAAAGATGATTGGTCTGAAAGCTAAGCTCTACCATAAACGGCGCCATGCTGAGAAAATACAAATGAAAAAGACTATCAAGATGCATGAAAAGAGAAACACCAAGCAAAAGAATGATGAAAAGACTCCACAAGGAGCAGTACCTGTGTATCTGCTGGACAGGGAGGGACAGTCCCGAGCTAAAGTACTTTCCAATATGATAAAACAAAAACGAAAAGAGAAAGCAGGAAAATGGGAAGTCCCTTTGCCCAAAGTTCGTGCCCAGGGAGAAACAGAAGTATTAAAAGTTATTCGAACAGGAAAGAGAAAGAAGAAAGCACGGAAGAGGATGGTTACAAAAGTCTGCTTTGTTGGAGACGGCTTTACTCGAAAACCACCTAAATATGAAAGATTCATTAGGCCAATGGGCTTAGGTTTCAAAAAGGCCCATGTAACGCATCCTGAATTGAAAGCCACCTTTTGCCTGCCAATACTTGGTGTAAAAAAGAATCCCTCATCCCCACTATATACGTCTTTGGGTGTTATTACCAAAGGTACTGTCATTGAAGTGAACGTGAGTGAGTTGGGCCTTGTGACACAAGGAGGCAAGGTTATTTGGGGAAATATGCCCAGGTTACCAACAATCCTGGAAACGATGGATGCATAAATACAGTCTTGCTGGTTTGACAGCACTTTCAGACAAGTAACTCTTGACAATTCCTGAAGACTTCTCACCAGTTGAGAAGACACCATTTCTGTGGTGGTTCTCCAAATACTGCCCAACAGCCTTACATATCTGCAGCCATCAAGAGAACTATTTATTCTATTGTAAGAAACATTAAAATAGGCTTATTTACATAAGAGACTGTTAAAAACTGAGAACAAACTGAGGGTTGATGGGGGGTGGGAGGGAGGGGAGGGTGGAGGATGGGTATTGAGGAGGGCACCTTTTGGGATGAGCACTGGGTGTTGTATGGAAACCAATTTGACAATAAATTTCATATATTGGAAAAAAAATTAAAAAAAATAGGCTTATTTACAAAAAAAATTTTTTTAATGTTTATTTATTATTGGGAGACAGAGAGAGACAGAGCATGAGCATGGGAGGGGCAGAGAGAGGAGGAGACACGGAATCCAAGTGGTCAGCACAGAGCCCTACGCGGGGCTCAAATTCACAAACCGTGAGATCATGAAGTTGGACGCTCAACCGACTGAGCCACCCAGGCGCCCCTTCAGCATCTGACTCTTTTTCTTTTTTTTTAAATGTTTATTTCTTTTTGACAGAGAGAGAGAGAGAGAGAGAGAGACAGAGCATGAGTGGGGGAGGGGCAGAGAGAGAGGGAGACACAGAATCCGAAGCAGGCTCTAGGCTCTGAGCCACCCAGGCGCCCCAAGCATCTGACTCTTGATCTTAGCTCAGGTCGTGATCTCAGGGTTCCTGAATTCAAGTCCAATGGTGGGCTCTATGCTGACAGTACGGAGCCCGCTTCGGATTCTTTCTCTCTCCCTCTCTCTCTGCCTCTCCCTGCTTGCACTCTCTCTCTCTCTCTCTCTCAAAATAAATAAACTTAAAAAAATAAACTTCTAATTATTGAGTTTCAGCGTACCATCCAAGAAAGAAAGAAGGAAAGAAAGAAAAAAAGAGAAAGAAAGAAAAAGGAAAGGAAAGGAAAGGAGGAAGAAAGAATGAAAGAAGGAAGGAAGGAAGGAAGGAAGGAAGGGAGGAAGGAAGTTTAAGCCGCCTACCACACCCAGCACACTGCACAGGTAATAGACAGAAGGACACCCCCGTCTGCCTATGAAAAAGGCCCGTCTGCCTGTCCTGGAGCTTCCGCCTGAAGCTGAGCTTCCCCACACATGCAGGGGCTACAGGGCTGCATTCAGGGAACATAGGCAAGGAGACACCTTTGAACCCCACTTGGCCTCACCACAGCTTGCTGATAACCTCCCGAAAGGAGCTTACACACTGGTCTGGGGCCCTTGGTTTTTGCCACTGGACACCTCCACGTCTCCTGGGAATGAACAGGGTCTACAGTTGTGGTCCCACGGGACGATACATATTTGCATACCTTGAACGTCGCTGTCTGATGATCTTGCTTCCGATCAGCCGGCCAGCAGGTGCTATCAAGATCACTGCCTTTGGAACACTGGCCAGCACACCGTCAACAACTTGGGCCTTTCAAGAATACGTCAGAAACTCATAGACGCGAACAACAGACTGGTGGTTCTCAGAGGGGTGGGGGGGTTGACCTTGTGGGTGAAATGGGTGAAGGAGGTCGATACCCACTAGACTGTGGTGATCCCCTGTAGCATATACAAATATTGAATTATCATACAGTATACCTGAAGCTAATAACATGTTACACACAAATTTTACCTCAATTAAAAAAGTAAAGAAAAAAAAAACATGGGAAGTCTTTTTATTGAATTAATGATTTTTATTTCTGCTTCTCCTGAGCTTACCAAGTTAAAATGACACTTTTTTTTTTACATAATTTGAAAATACTATCTTTTACTGAGATATATCTGAGAAAACTTTCTCTGATACAAGATCATCTGAAATTTTTTTTAATTTTTTTAATGTTTGTTTATTTTTGAGAGAGAGAGTGAGAGCCGGAGTAGAGCTCTGACAGAGCCGAAATCAGACACTTAACCCACTGAGCCATCCAGGTGCCCCAGATCATCTGAATTTAAACACTAAAGATTTTTAGGGTACCTGGGTGGGTCAGGAGGTTGAGTGCCGATTCTTGATTTCCACTCAGGTCATGATCTCACGGTTCGTGGGTTCAAGCCCCACATCGGGCTTTGTGCTGTCAGCCTGGAGCCTGCTTGTGATTCTCTCTCTCCCTCTTGCTGCCCGTCCCCAACTTGTACTCTGTCTCTTTCTCAAAAATAAATAAGCATTAAAAAAAAAAAAACACTAAAGATTTGTCCCATTTGGGGCAAATAGTTCTCGATCAATTAACCAGTCAAATATTTATCAGGCAACCTTTGACAATTTTGACACTCAGTTGCCCTGCATTATGCTTCTTGCTTTTAGAAATTGTTGTGACCAAACACAATACCTTACCGAACACAGTACCAAATACAGTATATTTCTCAGACAGTGCAGAACTGATCCTTAATTTTGATTTTATTAGTTTGATTGACACATTTGATAAAAGTGTTTTAATAGAACAAAACATTCTTCTGTGTACGAATATCTCAGAACTTTTATGTATTAATCCCTCCTCATTTTACTAGAAATAGCTTATAAAACTCAATTCTTTAATTCAAACTACAAATTTGAATATAATGAAATTGTAACATAATGAAACTGTAAGGCAACAGAAGAGTTAAAAAGTACTAACAATTAGAGGCACCTGGGTCACTCAGTCAGTGAAGAGTCCAACTTGGCTCAGATCATGATCTCACAGTTCATGGGTTCAAGCCCCCCCCCCACCTTGGTCTCTCGGCTGACAGCTCAGAGCCTGAAGCCTGCTTTGGATTCTGTGTCTCCTTCTCTCTCTGCCCCTCCCCCACTTGTGCTCTGTCTCTATCTCTCAAAAATAAATAAAAATGTTTAAAATTTAAAAAAAGTACTAAAAAACACCACTAGCCTTCTCTTGCTGCCCTCTTAATGAAGCCAAGAAAATATTTTTTAAATGGTATAAGCATCCTCCCTCACCGCCCCCCCCCAATTCATGTGGCTGGTCTCTGTTTAATGTTATGCTTTTGTTTTGTGTTGCATTGTTTCGAAAACAGAGCTCCTGAAATACAGAGGATAAACCTGAGGGGAAATCCATGCACAAAGCCTTGAATGGGTTCCCCAAAGCCACAGAGGGGAACCACACCTCTGCCCACCTACCCACCGGAGGCTCCACCAGCCTCCGCTTTACCTGTCAATCCATCACTAGTCAATCCGAGAGAAAGTCACAGTCAGCAGCTTAATGACAGCCAGATGGCACCTGCCTTTCATGAACCGTGTTCCGAAGGCAGAGGCGGCCTGGGAGTAGGCTCCAGGTTCTCTCCCCAGGTAATAATGAGACGCTTTTGCATTCAGACTAAGCTGCAATGGCTCACACCTCTGACGGGACCCCCTTGCCCACACCCTCCGTGAAGAGAGTGAGATTCTTGGCTTCCTTGGATTTGACACAAACAAAGTGGCTTCTGATCATTAACACAAGTGACCTCACTTCCTTCTTTCCAATCTGATTTCAGAAATGTTAGTGTGTTCATTGACCCTGCAAAAGAGGTAGGCAAGCGAAGGGTGAATAGCCAGCCTGCATTTCCAACAGCTAAGCAGCAGTGCCGACATTCAAGTACGGAGCGATGTGCTCTTTTGCACGCAGGTTTACTGGAGCCTTCAACCTTGACCTGAAGGGAACACCTTTTCTGGAAGTGACAGGTAATTTAGCCTTCTTGCTAAGTTCTGGGGCTCTCTGGTGGTGAATTATGTATGGTGCTTCTATGATACAGACACCTGTCCACTGAGAACCAAACCAAAGCTGATAGATTCCTCTTAAAGACCTTAGATTAGATATAAACTACCTTTTTCCCCCTAGAAAAGTCGTCATGATGCCAATCACTCTCCTTTCCTGTCCTCCTATGATTTCAGGGATCTGCACGAGGCCTAAAACAAACCGAGCAACGTTTGCTTTTATGAAATGATTCTTTGTGTAGTGCTTGGCTTTCGTTCTTTCTTTCTTTTTTTTTTTTTTCACTTTTTTCCGAAACAGTCCAAAACCCTTTTATGTTTGAGCCATAAACGTGTGGATTATGAGTTACCAATGTGTGTCTTCCCACCTTCAGGCCGGGTCTTAAAGTAATTCATTAAACCATATAAACTAAGTGCATGTTACTATTTAAATCAGAGTTCCCAGCCAGGCTGCCAGTGACAGCTTTTGGACTAAAAGCAGGGAAAATCACATCACACTATACTGCCGGTATATGTTATAATTCGAGACAGGTAAATCGAGTGTTTTGGATCTGGAAAATAGGAAACAGCTAATGTCAGTAGCACAGCCAAAATCCTGGAGGGTGTAAACAGGGGCTAGTTAAATAGACATTGACGAAGTGGTTTAAATCTTTCATTTATGAAATGGTTTAAAGCTCGTTGTGGGTGGTAGGGGGGAGTGAAGGGAGTGAATGAGCATCGTTTTGGAAGAGACAGCTTCATATTCTCCAGCTATGGCTCTCCAAAATAAACTTCGTGTTTACTTCTTGCTACAATGGTCCCTGGCCAAACAGATTCTGGCCAGGACTTCATCTGGAATCCATGGAACCATCTCAAGGACAACTGGAGTGGGTCAGGAAATTTGGTGCCCTGGGGAATGTTATTTTTGTTGCTCATATTTTAAAAAAATGTTTTTAATGGTTTTATTTATTTTTGAGAGAAAGAGACAGAGAGACAGAGAGACAGAGACAGAGTACCAGCAGGGGAAGGGCAGAGAGAGAGGGAGACACAGGATCCGAAGCAGGCTCCAGGCTCTGAGCTGTCAGCACAGAGCCTGACGCAGGGCTCGAACTTTTGAACCGCGAGATCATGACCTGAGCCGAAGTCGGACGCTTAACTGACTGAGCCATCCAGGCGCCCCGATTTGTTGTTCATGTTAATAGTGCTGGTGGCAAAATACCCAAGAGAGCACCTCCACACCGGAGCAAATCTCTCTCTGAAACATGATTTGAGGCTGGAAATTTGCTTGGAGCTCTTTCCATGAAATGGTCAGCCCAGCACTAACCTTCACTCTTGTTTGTTTTGTTTGTTTTTTCTTCCCCCTGGAACTGGAGAGAAGCCCTCACTTCTCTGTAGCAATGGTGGCTTTCCCACTTCTGGCCCCGGATAGTCCGGGAAGGAAAAGATAGTCACCTTATGACTCAAGGGCAGGCAGGTCCATATCCATTAAAGATGGGATGTAAATGGGGGGAAATCTCCTGAGATGATGAACCCCTCCCACTGCCACTGTTCTCCGGAGAGCAGACAGAGAATCTCATTAGGAATCTAATACAATAAAGACATGTAGATCTGAAGGGTGGGGGTGGAGTGCAAATCAAATTAGCTTCATTACTTTATTCTGCACTTCACAGCGCTTCTGCCACTGGACAATTGCATTAGATCAGTGAGGAGATCAAAAGGCAAAAAACTCCCTGGAAATTCATTGTCTGAAGCAAGACTAAGGGAGGAGGCGAACTGGGGGAAGGAGGCAGGAGTAAATTGTGTTGACCCAAGACATGAATTTAGTACATCTCCCCACATTCATGCTGGACCCTTTTCTTTGCTTTTCCAATGCCCAGGTCAATGTCTTGTTTTACGTTGGCTGTGGGAGATTGAGCAGAGAAGCCTGACTTGAGAAGCTGGGAAAGAAATTCACTTCGAACTGGGCTATGGAGCCATTTGAGCTTTGAGGGTTTTGCCTTCCCACTATTTAAATGTCAGAAGGTCCTCAGAATTATTTAAGTAAATACACAAAACTGCTGCTGAGATGTCTCTAGACTTCTTGCCACTAACTGAAAAACAGAGGGAGAAATGTTCGAGAAGGAAATGTAAACATATTGGGTCAAAAAATAGGCGGCGTGTGTACCTTTACAAGAGAGAAACTACAGCCAGATGCATCGCTGTTATCGAGAACGTAACACTGGATAAGTATGATCGCCAAATAAGCTTCACCATAATTCAATCAGGGTGCATTTCAAGTCAACATTTACTTAGCGAATGGTTAGCTGAGGTACTAAGAGCTGGAGGTGGCCAGAAGTGAATGATGTGTACCAGAAAGTAAGGAAATGCTCAGAACAACAACAAAATGGTGGCTGTATCAAGGGGGTACAGGAGCCAACTGAGAGAGATCCCAATAGTCAAAGCTGGAACAAGATGAGTAACAAAACAAAGGTGGCATTGAAACCCAAAGTATAAAAGAAATATCTCGGGGCACCTGGGCGGCTCAGTCGGTTGGGCATCTGACACAATCAGATCATGATCTCATGGTTCCTGGGCTCGAGCCCCGCGTCGGGCTCCGTGCCGACAGCTCGGAGCCCGGAGCCTGCTTCGGATTCTGTGTCTCCCTCTCTCTCTGCCCCTCCCCTGCTCATGCTCTGTCTCGCTCTCTGAAAAGTAAATATTCAAATTAATTAATCAATTAATTAATTAAATAAATATCTAGATTTCCATAAGTCCATACTGATATTAATTAATAAATGGGAGGGAAGAGACAAATACCCTGTGTGGCAGAATTCCACATCATTTACGCATATACTCCACCCTCAAGGAAGTGGAACAGAAACTCCCCACCCCTTTAGGTAGAGGCTCCATAAAGTGACTTCCAAAGAGGACAGTAAAGGGAAGTGGGATAAAAGACTAATTTCACGATCGAGAAACCTGACAAACACTCCCTGAGCTCGTTGATCTAGGTCAACATTACTAGTGATGTTGACAGTATGTACCCTTGACATGCTGTGATGAAAATGGCACTTTGCCTCTGTGACCACCCTCCAGAAAGCCATAGCCCCAGTCAAATCATGAGAGAAACGTCAGACAATTCCAATGGGTGGGCAGCCTATGACACACCCGACCAGTACTCTCCGAGACTGTCAACAAAGGTCAACAAAAACAACGACCGTCTGAGAAACTGTCACAGCCAAGAGGAACCTAAGGGCACGTGGTGATTAAATGAAATGTGGTGTCTGAGGAAGGAATCTAGAAGAGAAAAAAAAAAACACATTAGGTAAAGCTGAGGGAATCTGGGTAAAGTCTGGATTTTAGTTAATAATAATGTATAAACATTGAACCATTATTTGTGACAAACGAGCCATCTAACTGTAAGATATTAATAAGAGGGGGAACTGTGTGGTTGGGCAGATGGGAACTTTCTGCACTATCTTCTCCATTTTTCTATAAATCTAAAACTCTTCTATAAAATAAGGTCTATTTTAAAAAGTGAAGAACATGGCTCTGCCCTGAGAGAACTTGCAGTCAAGTGGGAAATATGCCAGAGACCTCTATCATATATCAACACCCTACCCCTTCACCCAACTCTGTGAATATAATTGTAGTTGATCTGATAACCTCTTGGGTCAAAGGCCTTTCTGGAACTCCATACAATGCATTCATCTACAAATCAATAGATATATATTGACAATCAACTTTGCCCAGCTGTTGAGGGCAAAACAAAAGAGAATAGAACATAACATAACAAAGTTAAAGAAAAATGTAAGACAAAATAGAAATCGCAACATTTGTGTAGTTAATCTCCAAATAACTGGTATAAGCAGAAAATCTAACTAGTTCTAAAGACTGTTCAGGGGTACTGCACCTTCTTAAACCAAGTTTTCACAGAAAAAAATGAACCTGAGCCAGGTCTTGGAAAAGTATAGGATATGAATAGGGTAGGAAATTGGGAACTCAGGAAAAGTACGTCATAGAAGTATGGGAAAGGGATGACTTAAGAAACTATGAATATTATGACTTGAAAAGCGAGGAGGTTCTGTGTGCAAGAATGGGCAGTTCGAGCCGGTGTTCAGGAAAGACTATGGAGGCCACCAAATAGTTTTGATGATTTTATAGGTAATGGGGATTATAAATTGTAGATCCATCAATAAACAGCACAATACCACTAAGAATTCTTTGGTTGGGCCATGCATAAGCCCTATGCTACATAATTTAGGTGATCAAACTTCAGAAATTCTATGTAGTATATATGCCTTGACTTCTAACTAGGAACTCCAGAGTTAGCAAGTTGATATGCAGGGTATCCCTAGAATGTGTAGGACCTGGGACGAATGTTTTTTTGAGACTCCAGTCTATATAAACAAATAGATTAAAAGATTCATGGACTCACGTGAGATATAGTGAAGATTTAGAATAACCAGTAGGATTTAGAATAGTGGGTAGTTGTGGTGACCAGAAAAGAAGAGCTGGTTTCTGGATCACACTGAGCCAGAGGTTTTGAATTAGGTAAACTCCTACTGGATCCTTTTTTTATTCTTAAGCCAGTTTGAGATGGATTTTTTTTAAATTACCTAAAACCACAAAGACCCGAATTGACAAAACCAGACTTAGCTGGAGTTCTCATGCTGAGAAGAAAATAGCAGTAACCAGAAAGTGGATGGGCAGCCTGAAAACTTAGGAGAGGCCCCTGAGGGTCTTTCCATAGCTATTCTGGCATACCTAGAAGGAAACGTGTCGCATTATTCTTGTCCCTGTCCGTTCATCATAGTGCCATCAACCTCCATTGATTAAATTCTTCCTGTGTCATTTCTATCTTTCCTGACCATCCCTAGGTCTCATTGACTGTATCATACTTGGGGATATCATGAAATGTTACCTTTTCCTTCTTTTTTTTAAAAATGTTTTAATGTTTATTTATTTTTGAGAGAGAGAGAGAGAGAGAGAGAGAGAGAGAGCATGAGTGAGGGAGGGGCACAGAGAGAGAGAGAGAGAGAGAACCGGAAGGAGGCTCCAGGGCTCCAGCTGTCTGCACCGAGCTCGATGTGAGCCTCGAACCTACAAACCGTGAGATGGTGACCTGAGCCAAAGCGGGACATTTAACCAACTGAGCCAGCCAGGTGCCCCAAAATGGTACCTTTTCTTTTTCTCGTATTTCCCCAATTTGTTTGTATTCTTTCTCCAAAGAGATTATAATCCTCTTGGTATAAAGGTCTGTGTAGTCAACTTGCAAGGAGGGTCCTCAGTGACCCCTCTCCTATTTACAGCCTCGTAGAATCTCCTCCTCTTGAGTGTGGGTTGGCCTGGTGGCTTGCTTCTAACAAATAGAAAACAGCCAAAGTTTTAGCAGAATGTCACTTGTGTCGCTGGGTTATACAACACTGTGAGTTCTGTCTGGCCGGACTCTTGCTCTACAAAGGGAGAATATCCAAAGTTGTAAAATATAACATAAAAAGAATCACTTAAAAAGTACCAGGTCAAATACGACTGACAAGAATATCTGTTTGACTTTCCTTTCATTATCTTTTAGTCTGCAAGTGAAAAGACCATCCCTATAGCATAAGCCAGTGTCTACCTTTTATCATTCCTTAAGATTGTCTCCTAGGGACGGGCTGAATGAAAAGCCTCTGTCTCTCTCTATCTTCTTTGTTAGTTTGCACCCCCCCCCATCTCATCCCATCCCTTCCCCCTACCTCCCTCTCCTCCCAAAGCATTTTGTCACTCTCTTCCTGCATTTGCCTGGTTCTTAACTTCTGAACTGAACTTTTGAGAGAGTTTAAAGGGGAGATGAACTGACAAGGAGATTTGCTTGTCTCAAAGCTCGGCCGTGCCTGCCTTTAATTAAAAATGGTATTGATTTTTCTCCGCTCTAATGATAGGCACTAGTCTGCCCTCCCGATGTTAGTCACTGACAGTTTAAGTATGAAACAAAGGGCATTTATTCAGCACTTAATGCAAAATTATGACTGATTAAAAAGTGATTTATCATAAGAACTACATCTGTATAGGCTTTGGGTTTTCTTTCTTTCTTTTTTAAATAATTCTCACTTTCACCAGAGTTTGGAAGGTATAGCTGGATTATTGGAATAACTCTCTCCTTCTCTCCTTCAGTTCTCCTTCCTTCGCTTCAGCATAAAATACAAAACAAAATTTCCACTGAATTCAGGAGCAAAAAAACATGGGAAAGAAAACAATTCTAGAAGTCAGACCTATAACGTATCCCAGATGTCAACTGGTAAGTTGCCAAGTTGCTAAGTTGCCTTCAGGCAACAAAACGCTCAGAACTTTTCGAGGACTGCATCCTGACACCTGCCCCTCTCTTGACCTATTGCACAGGGTGTTCAACACTGTAAAACTGACCCAACATCTTAGATGAAAAGACAGTGCTAGAAACTTGAAAGGAAGACATGAAAGCAAGGGAAGGAGGTTATGCCCGCATACTGCAGTCAACCTTCACTAAACCCTTATGAATTCACCTCTTTTCCAGCCATGGGTAGGCCAATATACCCTCCTTCCCAGGAGCAGTGGGTGGTGGTGAATCATTTTTGGTCACAAACACGAGTTCCGGAGCCAAATCCTCAAGGTCCAAATCTCATTTCTCCCACGTATCAGCCGTGTGGCTCTGAGCATGTTGTTCAATCTTTCTATGCCTCAGCTGCTCCGTCTGCAAAGAGTGAATAGTATCACCAACATGTCAGGCTAACTGGAGTATTCAAAAGTGGGAGTGTTTTTTAAGGTTTATTTATTTTGAGAAAGAGAGAGAGAGCACGAGTTGGGTAGGGGCAGAGAGAGAGAGAGGACCCCAAGGCAGGGCTCAACCTCATGAACCATGAGATCATGACCTGAGCCAAAATCAAGAGTTGGATGCTCAACCGACTGAGCCACCCGGGTGTCCCCAAACGCAGGAGTAGTAAACAAAATAATCAGAATGGTGTCTGATGCATAATGAATACCCACCAAAGTGTTATTGAATTTCATTAACTATAACACGCCATCTACTACAAGATACGTCTTGATTTCAGAGATGTTAATATATGGAAAAAATCTTAGAATACATGAAATACTATAGGCAGTTACCGCTGACGATACCTGCTTATTTCCAGCTACGCACTCTAACCAAAGAGTGCAGAGATAAATCAAAGAGTGAAAAAGTCAATGTTGCTGACGTTCATAAATATCCATACTAAGATAGAGCTGGTACATTTGTGTTTGCTACCTCATGTCATGTTGTGTCAGGTGGTGAAGAGTAGTACAAACTCACAAATTTTGGTATTAGGAAGGCCTGAGTCCCCACCCCAGCTCTGATCAAGTCACTTCCTGCTACAAGTCTCAGCTGGATGTAAAGATGCCCACAACACAGTGTCTAAATACCAACCCCCTACCAAGCAAACAAGCTTGACACAGGACTAAAACTTAAGGCACATACAAAAATTTTTGGAAAAATTTAAATACATATATATATGTAATTAAGCATCCATATACAGTGCAGGGGAAATAACTTTACTCCACTCTATTATACTTACTTTACTGTTTGGAATTTGTAAACCCTCCTACACAGTGGCACAATGAAAGATGAGAAAGGAAGCACCCACTCTTCCTAGGGTATGGGGCTTCCACAGGTCTTCGCTCAGTCCTGTGTCAGTAGGTGGTGGTCAAGAGTAATAAACAGAAAGAAATAAAGAAAAAAATATATATATATATATTACAGATCTGGTTAGTGCAACAAGCATTAACTATGATGTGCTTTTTAAGGTGACATCTGAACATATACTTGAAAGAGGTAAGGGCAGAAGTTAAGCATACACCTGAGCAAAGGGTATTTCAGGAGAGGATATACATTCAGGGTAGGAGCGTACCCGGCATGTTGGAGAAACAGGAGGAACACCAGTGTAGCTAGAACAGAGTGAGCAAGGAGGACAGAGTAGGGGCTGAAGTCAGAGGGATCATGGAGACCCGGATCATATAAGGCCTTCTAGACCATTGAGGAAGCACTATGGCTTTTACTCTATTTTGAAGAATATGATCAGACATAAATTTTGAAAGAATCACTCTGGCTGATGTGTAGGGGGAGCAATGGTGGAAGTAGGATGACCAGTTAGGAGGCCAATGTAGTGACGGACAGAAGCAACGAGTTAACTCGATTAACTAGATTTTAGTGACGAAGCAGGTGAGAAGTGGTCCGATTCTAAACACATTTTGAGGGTAGAGCCAACAGTATTTTCCCAAAGATTGGGCAGAATGAAGAGAGAGAAAAAAATCGATGACGGTCTCAAGCATTTGACCTGAGTAATAATATTATGAAACTGACCTAAATTGAAATGGGAAATTTGTCAATGGGCAAGAAAAACGGTCTAAGGTTTAGTTTGGAGCATAAGTTTGAGATTCAAAAGATTCAAGTTAGCCCTTGAAAAGAAGATGGTTGAGTAGGCCACCGGATGCTCACGCCTTGAATTTGGAGGTATATCTGGAGTAGATACAGATTTAAAAGCATCGGCATTGAGATGATACTTAAGGCCATGAGACTGCATGAGAGCATCAAATGAATCCATGTAAAACAGAGGAAAGGACCATGAAGTCCGTATTCATCTTCTTGGGCCGTGTAACAAAGTCTCACCCCACACACATCTATTTCTCACAGTTCTGGAGACCTGAGAATGCCAAATCTAGGTGCTGGCTCATATGGTTTCTAATAAAAATTTAGATCAGAAAAGAAGATGACAACTCAGAAAATATTTAGAAATAAAAGAAATGATCATTTCAATATAAAGATTAGAAGGAATACGAGAGTAAACAAATACAAGAGTAAAACAGCCAATGCCTTAAGACAAACAGAAAAGGAAAAGAAGTAAATTCTAAAATAATTTTTTTTTCAAGCAAAAAGGTCTTTGAAAGGAGGGTGATAGCTATGGAAAGTAAGCAATGATGTTCCAGAATGTTGGAATCCCAGAAGAAAAACCATATCAAAGGAACAGGATAAATGTTAGAAATTTTATCTTACGGAAACTTTCTTTATGTTGTTGCTGTTCAGTTGTTTACTTTTAAAAGCTTATGTATGTTTGAAAGAGAGAGAGCATGTGTGTGACTGGGGGAGGGACAGAGAGAGAGGAGACAGAGGATCTACAGCGGGCTCTGAGCTGACAGCAGAGAGCCCAATACAGGAGGGCTCGAACTCAGGAACCATGAGATCATGACCTGAGCTGAAGCTGGACACTTAATTGACTGAGTCACCCAGGCGCCCCAAGGAAACTTTCTTGAAAGACAAGATGACTTCAAATAAATATTGAAAGGGGACACTGAACATAGGAAAACTGACCCAGAAAGGTCAATACTGAGAAATATTATAATAAAATTATTGGATATTAAATTAATTGAAAAAAATCTTTTGTCCATGCAAGCAAAAAGACCACTAGGAAATGGATATAGTTTTGTTATTAAGCTTCTCAGCGTCAAGGATTTATTCTAGAGGACAATGGTGTAATATTTAAGTTACTCAAAACAAAATATGTAAGCCAAAGATTTTATATCCAGCTAAATTTACTTTCAAGAATGAACCCTACAAACTATAATGTGTATGGAAGATTTCAGGGTATTTCCTGAAAAATCTAATATTAAATAAGCCTCAAACAATCAAATAGATAAGGACATCAACATGAAGATAAATATATAGTTATCATGGAAACCAGCTTAAATAATAGTTTTAAAGGAAATATTATAAAATATAAAGGCTTTTACCCTAATAATATCAGCACTGCATACTTATAAAAATATGAGAAGAGTTAGGGGCGCCTGGGTGGCTCATTTGATCGAGTGTCCAACTTGATTTTGGCTCGGGTCATAATCCCAGGGTGGGGGGATTGAGCACCATGTAGGGCTGTGTGCTGAGCATGAAGCCTGCTTAAGATGCTCTCTCTCTCTCCCTCTGCCCTTCTCCTCTGCTTGTGCTCTCTCTCTCTCTCTCTCTCTCTGTGTCTATAATAAAATTTTAATAATAATAAAGATTTTAAAACATTTTTTATTTATTTTTGAGAGAGAGAGAGAGAGAGAGAGACAGAGCATGAGTGGGGGAGGGGCAGAGAGAGAGGGAGACAGAGAATCTTAAGCAGGCTCCAGGCTCTGAGCTGTCAGCACAGAGCCCAATGCAGAGCTAGAACCCACAAATTGTGAGATCATGACCTGAGCCGAAGTCGGATGCTTAACCGACTGAGCCACCCACATGCCCCACAATAAAGTTTTTTTTTTTTTTTTATAAAGAACTAAAGTCCTCATATATAGAATATTCGTTATATCATGTCCCCAATTTAGGACTATTTATGGTAAATAAACCAATATATAACCTAATGAAGCATGACTCCTTGGAGAATGTCACCCGGGCTATACAAATCTGAGTTATAAAATGAGCCTGGGTGACTCAGTAGGTTAAGCGCCCAACTCTTGATTTCGGCTCAGGTCATGATCTCATGGTTCATGAGTTTGAGCCCCACACCGGGCTCTGCGCTGACAGAGTGGAGTCTTCTTGGGATTCTCTCTCTCCCCACTCTCTCTGCCCCCACCCTGCTTGCACATGCTCTCTCTCTCAAAATAAATAAACTTAAAAAAAAATGAGATATTCCATAGCCTAGGGATTCTGCACCGTGCAAGATGATTCAGTGAGTTTGCTTAGGGACCTCAGCTGCCATATTGGTCCATGTGTTCAGTGTGGGAAGGAAGGACCTGGAGACTCATGAGTTTCCACAGACCTGTCCCTGCTTTGCCTGTGCCTCTTGATTGCTTGTATCCTTGAAAGTATTAGTAAAGCTTGCCTGCGCGAGTTGGTTAGCTCAATGTGTTAGTTCAGTTGCCAAGTGGGGTCTGTGCCAGGCATGCAAGTCTGTGTTACATTAAACAAATCGATCAATGTGATTCGTCACATAAGTAGAATAAGAGTGACAGATATAAACACAAAATACTACCATCTCATAACTCAATAATCATTTATTCTGTAAATATTTATTCAGTGCCTCCCGTGCCAGGCACTGCTCGATCCTCTGAGTACAGCACTGGGACAAACACTAAACACAGCACCACTGTGACCACCCCCCCCCCCCCCCCACCACCACCACCAACAAAGCCCCTGCTCTCGGAAACTGGTATCGTATTCATCTGCATCTGGAATCTATGCAAAAAAGTTCAAATAAAGACATTTCTCAGGCATTTCAGTGCATAAAATGGTAACCGCATATATCTTGATGTATAAAATGACTAACATCTCATCAATATGTGTCTAATTTCCTGAGGACACGAGGAATTCTGACTTATTAAGATTTCCTGTGCAACAAACTTAGTTCAGCTAACAGGAAGAACAGATAGACTCAAGGAAGGTGTCCGTGTGGGATATTGATTATTGCGTTAGTCAGCTACGTTGTTAGATCTTTTCAGGACTCTAACAAAGCCGTCTTCAATTCAAATGCAGCAGCCAAACAGCCAAGATAATGGCCCAAACTTTTTGCATTTTTGAAAAAAATTTTAACATCTTTTCTTTACTTTTGAGGGACGGAGGGAGACAGAGCAGGAGCCAACGAAGGGCAGAGAGAGAGGGAGATACAAAACCCGAATCAGGCTCCAGGCTCTAAGCTGTCAGCATGGAGCCCAATGCAGGGTTAGAACTCAGGAGCCGTGACATCATGACCTGAGCCAAAGTTGGACGCTTAACCTACGGAGCCACCCGGGCACCCCCCAAACTTTTTGCATTCTGTTGAAACCTAAAAGGACTGACAGGTGAATAAGTACAGTATGGTGAATCCTCTCTTAGTGACCTGTAATTATGTGTATTTTTTACGTGGTGAAGAAACCTTCGTGGTAAATGGTGACAGCTACTTCTGTACGGGCCTCTTGCGTGTGTCATCGGGCTGTGGTAAGAAAGCTGTCTTGAAGACTGTGTGCGTGTGGTAACTCCCTTTCTCCCACCTACTAGAAATCGACAATGTGGCTTTCTTAGCATTGTAGGAATGAAAACCTTAGCCATGAGCAAGGGAGCCCTGTTCGTCATCACACGGACTTCTCATTTCCTGATGGATGAGGTGGACGTCATTATGGTGTAGCCTAGAATGCTTACCAGGCACGCCAGGACTACGAAGCAAATATATGTTCCAGATCTTGTGCTAAGCATTAAGAATATTAGAGACGGGGTCTTTGCCCTGCTGGACAGCTTAGAGTCTCCCAAGGAAGAACGACTTTGGTGTGGAAAGCATTGTAAAGGAAAAGAGTTTTTAACAGTTGGAATCAGCAAGGTCTGATGGATGAGCAAGGGCTTCCTTGAGGAGATTATATTTATGTCGAGATCGAAAAATGAGCTGAAAAGAGGGGAGAGGACATTTGGCAAATATCATCAGTGGGCCGACCCGACTGCAATCTCCCGCCATTTCTTCTTGCCTGCCTCTACCACATAAATAAGCCTGATAAAAACGTGTCCTCTCAGAGCTCCTTCCAGCTGGAGATGCCACGTAACATGGCCCTGGCTAATCAGACAGGGACTGAAATCCCCGAGAAGAACATCCTTCATTGCAAGCCTGGCAATGAAAAAGTTTTTTTCTGTCCTTTTCCCTTTTTCCCTTTGCTTTTATTATTATTTTTTTGAATTAACCTCTCTTTTCTGCCGGTTGGGGACAATGACTTGATGCCCTGAAGTACAATTGTCATTTGGCCACCATGAGGTGGCAAACGTGAGGCAAAAGATGGCCAAGGGGAAAGTACTGCTGGGGCCCTCGAGGCATTGTTGTGTAGCTTCCCCAGACTTGGACTTCTTTTACAACTGGTGAAGATTTCTGGCTTGTGAGAAAAATATACCCTATCTTCAGGCTAACGTTATTTGGATTTTCCATTGTTTGCAGCTAATACAGGACAGAAGAGATAAGTTGAAGCAGTAGGTCGGGGCTTAATAGTGCCAGGTCTTAGGGGCACCTGGGTGGCTCAGTCAGTTAAGCGTCTGATTCTTGATTTCCACACGGGTTATAATCTCACAATTTGTGATTTAAGCCCTGGGTCAGGTTCTCTGCTGACAGCAGGGAGCCTGCTTGGGATTATTTCTCTCCCTCTCTATCTGTCCCCCTACCCCCAGCTCATGCTCTCTCTCTCTTTCTCTCTCAGAATAAATAAATAAACTTAAAAAAAAAAAAAAACAACAGTGCTAGGTCTTACAAGAAACTTTAAGGGCTGTATCAGTCAGGGCTCAATCAGAGAAGCAGAACTGTGTGTGTGTGTGTGTGTGTGTGTGTGTGCATGTGTATGTACATACATGCAAACATGCCCACACGTGCATATACGTATATGTGCACATATATATACGCATACATATATGCACACATTGGTTGATTGCTTACACGATTGTAGGAGTGGCTGAACGTGTCTAAAGTGTGTAAAGCAAGCAGTCAGGAAGAGAAGATGATGAACAGCTGGAACCCCACAGGCATGAGCTGTTTGAATCTCTAAGTTTGGGAAAGGCCCAAGCCCTCTTTTAAGAGAATCACCTGATTAGGTCAGGCCCATCCAGGGTAATTTTTGATTAATTTAAATCAGCTTATTAGGAACTTTAATTGTATCTGAAAAATTCTTTCACAATAGCACACAGATTAGTATTCGATTAAATGACTGGGGACTGAGTTTAGCCTCCCAATTTGAAATTAAAAAAAAAAGCTGTCACATGGATTTTATCACAAGATCAATGGGAAGCCTTTGGATTTTAAGCACGATAACATTCGCAATCACTGTGGCTACAATGTAGAAGGTGGATTGGAAGTGGAATGAATTGGGAGAGTAGGAAAATTATGTTGGAAGTTACTGTAGGAAGCTAGGAGACCCGAACAAATAGGGTAAAAGGATGAGGACAGAAATAGGAGGAGAAACTTGAGAGTCAGTTAGGACTGGATGTGGTGAGCGACTGAACGTGAGAGAGAGAGTTGGAATGATCGAAATAGCCTTTGGCTTTCTGATGTGCAATGGCGATCGTTCACCACTTACTGGGACCTACGGGGACAGAGAGAAAAGTAGGCCATTTACTAAGATATTGATGATAAAGAGGGGTGAACTTGGAGGGAAAGATTACAAATTCCATTTGGGACATGATGCCTATAAGGAGCCAACAAGATTCATTCTGTAGATTCGTGAGGAGGTGCCGAAATGGCGAGGGTGTGTTGGTCTAGGTCTGGTGTGCACTGAAGGCTGGTGTGCACTGGGGACATAAACACGGCAATTTGGGGCCACAGGTACTGGATGTCGTGAAAATGGATTCGTGGGTCTGGAGAGAAGACTAGAGTCAGAAGAGGAGGGATCCACGGACAGAGCCCCACGTACGTCCAGCATTTCACAGGTGGGTGGCAAAGCATCTGGCAGGAGACAGTGAGCATGATCTCGACACAGAGGCGAGGATGTGACTCTTGCCTAAACACTGAGATGGCCCTTGTAACATGGAAGCATCTGTGACAGTCCCCGGCAAGTGAGATGTTTCTGGAGAGGGTAAACTGTGTCTGTGGGTGTGGAGGAGGAGAAAGGGGGTCCAAGGATTATCACGAGGCTCAGCTTTAGGGTCCAATAAGTTTAGGAACCCTTCCTCATCCCAACTCCAACTGTGTAACCTCAGCTAAGTTACTTAATATCTCTGGGCCTTGGTTTCCTCATCCACTAAATGGGGCTACTTTACTACCAATTGAGGTGAAGATTAGATAATGCGTTTCACATAGAACCCAAACAATACGCACAGGAGAATTTTTATTTTTTTTAATGTATTTATTTTGAGAGAGAGAGCAAGTGGGGAAGGAGCAGAGAGACAGAGAGAAGGAGAGAGAGAATCCCAAGCAGCCTTTGCACCACCAGTGCAGAGCCCGGCACAGGGCTCAAACTCATGAACCGCAAGATCATGACCTGAGCCAAAGTCAGATACTTAACCCACCGTGCCACGCAGGTGCCCACACAAAATTGAGAGAGAGGGACAGAGAGAGCACAAGTGGGGTAGGGGCAGAGAGAGAGGGAGAGAGAATTCCAAGCAGTCTCTACACTGACACACCACGAAGCCTGAGGCTGGGCTCAACCTCACAAACCGTGAGATCATGACCTGAGCCGAAATCAAGAGGCGGACGCTTAATCAACTGAGCCACCCCGGAACCTCAGCACAAAATAATTTTTAAAAGACTGATTCTGGGGGTGCCTGGATGGCTCAGTCAGTTAAACATCTGACTCTTGATTTCAGCCCAGGTCACAATCTCACTGTTCATGAGATTGAGCCCCACATCAGGCTGGGTACTCTCAGCACAGAGAACACAGAGCCTGCTTGGGATTCTTTCTCTTCCTCTCTTTCTGCCCCTCCCCTGCTCATTCTTTCTCTCTCTCTCTCTCCCTCAAAATAAATAAAGAAACATTTAAAAAATAATAAAAAATAAAAGACTGCTTCTATCATGTACCCAAACATAGGTAGTAACTACAATATTTTGTAATAACTACAAACATTTACAATGCCCCAGCTAAATTCCAAGTACGTTACATGTACTAACTCAGGCAATTCTCACACAACCTTCTGAAATAGTTACTTCTTCCCATGTCTAAGTGATATGGGAAGAAGTCGGGCGCAGGATAAAGGGAACTGGTAATGCCAGGTTTGGGCCTAGAGATTGTACATTATATGAAACAGGGCAGTCAGAGTAGGCTTGCTAAAACGTCTATACATGGACAGAACTTGGTCGAAGGAGCCAAAAGCACAGTGAGGAGGTCACTTCAGCCAGAGTGAGGTGAGCAAGACAGAGAACCGTGGAGACGTGCCTAGAGAAAGTAGCAGGGGGTGCAGCAGGGAACAGGTCTTGGAGGCTATTGAACGACCCCAGCTTTATGCTGAGTGAGATGGGGTCCACTGGAGGGTTTTCACAGAGGACATCTTTGATTCACACAGTAGAAGGATAACTCTGTCTGCTGGTGTGAGAAAAGACTGTATGGAGGTGCACTGGCAGCTGGAAGATCAGTTGGAAGGCTATTGCAGACAAACCTTGGATCGGAATAACTCGTTCCGTGAGTGTTCCCCAAGACGAGCAAATATTTCCAATAAATTTTAACTTGATAAGCAAGCAATGTCTCGCAATACATGACGTCGAACATCACATATTCACAACTGAGACAATGGTTCCCAAAATTCACGTTGATATATGAGTGCTTTGGATTCCAAGCATGTTTCCAGAAGGAATTAGGCTTGCAAACCAAGGTTTTACTGCGTTTTGAAAATAGAGCTGGTAGGAGTTCCAAATGGATGGATGATATGAGAAAAACAGAAGAGTTCAGGATGAGCAGTTCGAAGAAAAGCATCACCATGAATTAGAATGGGCAAGACCGGGGCTCTGGGTGACTCACTCAGTTCATCATCAGACTTCAGCTCAGGTCACGATCTCACGGTTCATGGGTTTGAGCCCCATGTCGGGCTCTGTGCTGACAGCTTGGAGGCTGGAACCTGCTTCAGATTCTGTGTCTCCCTCTCTGTCTCTGCCCCTCCCCTGCTTGTGCTCTCTTTCTCTCTCAAAAATAAATAAATAAAGATTAAAAAAGAAGAAGAAGAATGGGAAAGACGATTGGTGAAGCAGATTTTGTATAAAAGGTAAGAAAATTAGGTTGGGACATGACAGGTTCATCATGAACCGTGATAGTCTGCAGACTATCTTTTTGTTTTCTTTTTTTCAGCAGGCATATCTGCAATATTTATTCATCAAAAAATAATAGCTATCAACTACTTATGGATCATTTCTACAAGGGAAGCCATCATCCTATGTTTTGGTGAATTTGAAAACAAAAAGTGTGCTTTAATAAAAATTGTATTCTTTTACTCTAAAACATCTACTGAATAGAGGCCTCTTCTGAAGTTTCTTGATGGAAGATGGCTGGGTCAGGTCTCTGTCCGGACGAAGCAATGGTGGGACTCCCTACTGAACTCAGCTGGCTCTGGTAATCAAGAGGTCGAAAGTGGAGGTTTTCCAGGAGATGTTTCCAGCCTCGTCTTCCCAATCCCTCCATCTGCCCCTCTCCCATCCCTCACAGTCAGGCATCCTTGAACTTCATGTCTGCACATCAGACGAGGCTCTGCCCTAATCCTAAAAACGGATGTTCCTCAAGCTTTGTGGTTCAGAGACCGACACTTGGTCCTGGCAGGATATGGAAGAGGATGCCTGCTCTGGAGTGAGGAGACAGCAGGTGCTCCCCCCACCCCCCACACACACACTGATGAATAAGCATTAGCTAAACACCCACTTTTCTCATTTTTTATTAAAGACAGAATATTCTTTCTATTAGGAAACCTTTGCCCTCACCCTGTTGGACACAACGCATTCGCCATTACTGTTTGTCTCACTCCAGAATTCAGCTTGCATTACAAAAGTCACCACATTTGTTGAAAATAGTTTCCTCTTCATTAGCCCTGTGGTGTTTGTGTTTTTGTTTAGTTCAGGCTTAATCATGATAGGAGAGGATTTTCCACTTAATCCTGCCCCTCATAATTATAAGAATAAAATGGACTGAAAGACTAAATTAAAACAGTTCCCATACATCCATCAAGACATTTGGATATTCATTATAGACATTAGCATGAAAAAAGCACCAGAGGATGGCTGGATTATAAAAAGTAGGAATCCCTTTAATCTTAAATTCTAGATGTATTTTGAGGAGAGTCAAGATGCTAGCCTCAGTGAATAAATCGACAATGCATCTTATCCTCATATTCTGGTCAAGGAAACACGTTCTTGCTTTGGAAATGTTTATCACAAACTGGTTCTTCCCCCTCCTGGATCATCTCCCTTCAGGTAGACCCTTTCTTGCCTCCTGTGCAATCATTCTTTTCTACTGGAGACTTCCGCTCAGCCTTTAAGTGTTGCTTATGTCTCTCAGGCAGAAAGCCCTCCCCCTGAAAGCAGTAAAGTCTGAACAGCAGCCATATTCTGGTACATCTCCTTCCCTTCAGCCCTGGGGTTCCCCAAATTTCTTACAGGTGTTGCCCCTATTTCCTCAACATCCATTCACTTCTTCCCCTCCACAATTTACCCTCCACGTCTACTGATCCACTGAAATGATTTAAAATAGACATAATCGTCTCAAAATAGTCTTGGTACTGCTTTCCACACTTGCGTTCTTGAAATTCCTCCTTATCTGGCTTTCATGATGTATCCATTCTTGTCCTATCTTCTAAAGCTTTCTTTCTTAGCTCCGTTTCCTGTTTTTCTAACTGTAAGTGCTGCTGCGCTGTCATCTCACCCTCTTACACAGACTTTCAAGGGCATTTCATACTTCATTAATTTAAATTTAAATTCCTCAGTCCGTCATTCGAAGATTCTTTGCGCACTGACCCTGGAGTTTGAAATCCAAGTAGATGATCGAGTCTGGGTGGTAGAGAGCAGAAAGATTTAAGCTTTGGCCATTGTATGTTCTCTTAAGTGAAAGGACAGAGGAAGAAGAGGTCCCTGTGTGAAGGGAAGAGTGTGGACCCCTGGCCAGGCTGCTATAAATCATGGAGGGAGGGGAGTCAGTCACAAAGAGCTCCCCAAGCGTGGATGACCCCCACATTCTCAATCAGAAATGTTAGAAAAAAAGTAAAAGCTACCGGCAAATATATCCGTGAGGCCAAGAACAAATGGAAATGTCAGCAGAGGTGACCGAGCTGCTTGTGAGTGTCAGTTTTGCACAACTGATACAGAAGTGACAGCTGCCTCACCGGGGGAGCCACCTGGAGTGCACCTGTAAGGACACTAGATCAGCAGTGTGTGAGAGATAACAAGATCACACAGGAATGAAAACCCCAATGCAGAATAATTTTCCTAGGTGTACCATCGCTAATGTCCAGAAAAGGACCAACCGATAGAAAGAGGTACACCCCACTCACACGGAACTATTCATCCATTCTTGCACACACCATAGTTTTTCACTCTTTAGCTCACTTTGGCATTTCCCCCTCCGTATTTGTTTAACACTGTTACGGCACCACAGTGTGCCGGGTATTGTACTAATGCTAACTTTTTCCAGTCTCATAGCAACACTATAAGGCAGGTGCTATGAATACCTCTATTGCACAGGTGAGGAATCGAAGGGAGATGGAAATTAATCAACTTGTTCAAAGTCTCATAGCTAAGAGGGGAAGAGCCAGAATTCGAACCCAGGCCACTCCAAAGTTCATATTCCCAACCATGATGCCACCTGGTGAACTCATTCATCCTTCAAGACTCAATTTAAATGTCCTTTCTTTGCTGGAATATCTTAGTGCCATCAGCCAGAGTTAGAGCTACACATTCCCTCCTCAGTGATCCAATGGCGCTCCAAACATACCCATCTTAAATTGTTTGATTGAATTATTCAACCTAAGGGGTGCCCGGGTGACTCAGTCAGTTAAGTGTCCAACTTTTGGTTTCGGCTCAAGTCATGATCTCATGGTTTGTGGGTTCAAGACCCACATCAGGCTCTGTGCTGATGGTGCAGAGCCTACTTGGGATTCTGTTTCCCTCTCCCTCTGTCCCTCCCCTTTGTACTCCCTATCTCTCTCAAAAATAAACATTAAAAATTTTAAAAATAAATTATTCAGCTCAAAATAAATTAAAATTTTAGGGTGCCTGGCTGGCTCAGTTGGTTGAGCATCTGGCTTTGGCTCAGGTCATGATCTCGTGGTTCATGGGTTCAAGCCTCACATCGGGCCCTGTGCCGACAGCTCAGAGCCTGGAGCCTGCTCGGGATTCTGTGTCTCCCTCTCTCTCTGCCCCTTCCCCGAGCATCCCGTCTCTCTCTTTCTCTCTCAAAAATAAATAAACATTAAAAAAAATAATAAAATAAAATTTTATTTTAATTTTGTGTATATTTGTGGTAAACTTCCCCAAAGCAGGGATTGTGTTATGAATCTTTGTATCTCCTCTCCTAAGCATAATGCCTAGAACATAGTGGGTGCTCAACAAGCATTTATTCCACTGAGTTAAATTCAAACAAATCGAAATGATTTATCAGATTGTTCGGGCTCAGAAACAGTGTTAAGAAGAAACACTAAATAAACACCAATAAAATAATTAACAGACACATCTGCAGTCTCCAAAATAACTACTCATTAAATAAACAAACTACTAACTGGAGGGATCATAGGTACTTTTACAAATAAAAGTTTTCTGACCATGATATAGACTACAAGAGCTCAGCCTATCCGTCACCTATCCGTCTAAAGGTGAAGGGGTCTACAGGAGTGCAAAAAGACCAAAAGTCCTTTCAACCCTATGAGATGCCTCTACATTAGCTATTAAGTAAGTTCCTCAACGTTTTCCATTTTTGTGTTGGAAACATGTCCTTGAGGCTCTCACTCACTTTTCCAAAATCTCTACTTATATTCCCTTAACTAATAGAACTGCTTCTATGCATCCCCAGCATCGTCTAAATGTAATACTTACGTGTACACATATATCGTACTGACTTTCATAACACATTTGTCTTATCCTCCTTATCCAAGAGTCACTATGCAGGTACGGAAGGACAGCCGTGGAATTTAGGTGGACTTTGCCCATCAAAAGTGAGATAAAACTCCCCAGATGAGTGGAGGGCCCCATTGCTTTCCGTATTTCCAAAGCTCATTTCTTCTACTGTGCAAAATTTCTCCTGTCAACTCTCTATGCAAGTAGGCTAAAATTATCGCAAAAACTTCATATTCTGTTCCTGCTCAAAAAGCATCCATTTGGAAACAAAAAAGTTAGCATGAAAGCTGGCTGGGAAAAAAAATTGGCTCAGGTACTAGGCAGATCTTTTATAGTCTTCTCTCTAAGAAACTATTTGAGGAGACAATTAGATGATCCAGTTAAAGAATTCACGGTAGTAGGGCGCCTGGGTGGCTCAGTGGGTTAAGTATCTCAGTTGGCTAAGTGTCCGACTTTGGCTCAGGTCATGATCTTACAGTTTGTGAGTTTAAGCCACCATATCCGGTGAGTGCGAGCCCCACTTTGGGCTACGCGTTGACAGTGGGATTCTGTCTCTCTGCCCCTCGCTCACTTGCGTACTCTTTCTCTCTCAAAAATAAATGAATAAACATAAAAAACATTAAAAAAGAAAAAAAGAACTTTCTGAGTATTTACTTATTTCAGATTCACTCAATAGCCTAATAAGAATTTTCATAATTCAGCCACACCCCAGGTGCACTAGGGTGTATAAAATAGCCACTTGCCATTATGGAGTGCATTATCTAAAAAAGAAAGCAGGTATGAAACACTTAGAAATAACTGCTTGCGTAATTATAAAGGTACTAAGTGCAATTTGAGTAACTAGAAGGGGCTATTAGTTAAGAACAAGAACCAGAATCATGTACAGGTGACAAATGGCCAGTTGTGTAAAGATGTGTGTTTAGTGTCATTTTAAAAAGCAACACAGGAAGCAATGGGTTTTTCTTTTGCACCATTAATTGAGCAATTGCCTTAAGTGCTTTCCGTACCTTGTTTATATGAACTTCACAGAAATCCTAGCAAGAAGAAACTATTAGTATCCTCATTTTACAAGATGAGGAAGCTGGCTGAACGAGGTCAAGTACTTGCACAGGACCAGGAACGAAACCTAGGAGTGACTCTAAGATCTGTGCTCTTCACCACTATAAATGCTCAGTAGGTGCCTTTTCAAAAAGTTAAGTTTAACTGAATATTGAACTGGACGTTGCAAATCTTTCTCGCTTCTGGGAGAACGTCACCGAACGTTACCAGGACTCAGAGCTGCGTCTGTGGACAACACTGTCGTTGGGAAAAGCATGGAAACAGTAGACACGGCTGATGGGAAACACTGGCTCAACTTGGACTCTCTGAGCCTCAATTTCCTCATTAGAAGAAAGATAACAATGTCGATTTTGTAGGATCTCAGTGAGGAGTAACGAGAACATCCACCCATTCGTTCATCGCCCATTTTTGAGCATCTTGCCCGCGATAGGTAACCTAGTGAGATGCTGGAAATACTAAAATGATCCGGGCGAAATGGCAGTATTTAACAAGATTCCTGTGCTAGCCGGGCAACAGACCAGCAGAAAACAAGAAAGTGTGCTAAGGGTTGTGTTAGGACACTGCGAAGGCATATAATGTGTGCAGACTTCATAACCCTTGGTCGCTGGTCAACAGAGTCCCTTATCCTATCACTCCAAAATGTCCTATATATCTGTGATTTTCCATCTCTGGTTTTCCAGGCCACTTGGTGGCCCCTACCGCTGCCAGGAGGAGAGCTGGCCTTTTATCAGCAGCTCAGGGAGAGGGGCAAATGTTCTCCGTTTTCCACAAATCTCCCCTCCCCTCTGCTTTGAATTGCCCGAATGCCAAGCAATGAATGGCATTTCATCCTATCTGCCAAAGCCCCTTCCCAGAGTTGGTTTGCTGTCTTCGGTTTCTGTTAAGACTAGGTCTCTTGGCAATGCTACCCTAGAAATCTGCGGCCAATCTCTCACCGACTGTACTGGGAAGTCACAGGTCAGAAACATCCAGATTTCCGTTGGATCCCATTCAGCTCTGCTCGAAGACTTTCCCCTGGTGGAGCCAGTCAGCCAGGAGGGCGGAAGGCCAAAGGCTCCCTCCAGAGCCTGACCTGCCAGCTTATTCCCTGCCCCCCACCACACACCCAGGTAGCTGCTTTCCTCTTGCCTTGGCCTGGTGGGGGGAGAACAGGAGGTGGCCAGAAATGCCCACTGGTGACAGAAGGAGAAGCAGAGGAGGACCTCTCACTCCGAGGAACTTACATGTAGAACCTCCCAGTTAAAGAGAAAGTTGCCGGGGCTGAGGGCAGGGGGAAGGAGCTTCCTTTCAGAGCGCCGCTAATGACCTGCGGGGAAACGGCACAGCAGCCATTTCGCAGATCCGATGGCAGGTCACGGCGACAGATGTTCCCAACATATGTGGAGAATTAATTACCCACTAGTAAACAAAATCTGTGATGCGGAGAGTCATTTTGTCCAAATTTCTTACAATTTTGCTGTTATTAGGAGCTTAATTTTTCTTGATCATCTAGATTCTCTTGGATTAAAGCACTTCTTAATGGGCTCTGAGGAACATTCCAAAGAGAGATAAGGGCCTAGTCAGCTGCAGAGGGAGGAGGAGGGGGAGGAAGAGGAGGAGGAGGAGGAGGAGGAGGAGGAGGAAGGGGAGAAGGAGGAGGAGACCAGGTCTCAGGCAGCAGGGAGGACAGAGTTAAGGGAGGGACTAATCGAAGACTACACCATACTGAGTGATTAGCAAATTATTGGATTAAAACATTGGATGCTGGTCATATTTTTTAAAATATTCTAATGGTTACCTCCTATTTAACAGCGCTTACACTTAATTTAACTGCGTGCTGTGGAACAGCTGGAGTTTCTAAAGGAAATTACAACATTCTGACAGAAACAGGCTTCTAGAAAGGTTTTCTTTCAAGTTGGCTTTTGAGATTCAGAATATGTTTCTGTCTCGGGTCATGAAAGCAAATCCTGATATTCATCATTTAAGAAAATAGATTTTCTTTTACAAGATTCAGGAGTCTTTTGTTTCTTGAAAAGCAATTATTTCCTTGGCCATTTTCATCAGTTACCAAAACTGTCAAAATGCAATGATTCTCCAAGTAAATAAATCTGAAAGTCTTTAGAAAAAACAGGTTCCTTATCCATTCAAAAGTTTGTGATTCCTCTAAATCTTAAATTCATAATTTTCTCCTAAATCTTTTATTTCACAAAGGAAATTTAAAACAATCATTGGTTTCATCAAACACTGTCTATAATTAAACAGTCCTTGTTTTTCTCATTTAGTCACTTTCTCAATTCGTTCAACAAACATTAATTGAGCTAAGGTTGGAGGAGCAAAGATTAATAACATAAGGTCAATAATTTCAAGGACTAATGCGGAAAACAAATATGTAAATAGACAGCTACTTTACAACTAACCTCCTCGAGCTATCTGAATGCCGATAGCACCCCCATCATAAGACATACAAAACGCCCCGTAGGGGTTGGGATTGACCCCCTATCCTAGGTCAGAAGCACAGTTTTGGCAATACTTGTGAGAATAGAAAGAAATAGGCCAGATTCCTCTGGAACGCTGGTGAGCAACTTCAGGGTGGAACATTTCTGAGGTACACGGGCAATGAGAGGAAGGTCTATTGTTCCAGTGATGAAATAGGAAGAAACAAAGTCTATTGATCACAGATAAAATGGAAGGAAACAACACGCTTAAGACAAAGCCCACTTTTATTGCATTTCTTACTTTAGGCATTGATTTCCTGTCCTTTCTTTCTACAAATTTGACCCATCACAGGAAACGAAATTCTTTGTAAAAAAGCCTATGATATATAACATCAGGTTGGTATTCATTTTTGCTGGAAGTCACCAGGATCTGACAGTTGAAATTTATTTGGGTGGAACTTCCCTTCAAAAATAAAAATTACGTATCCCACTTGCTCAGGTATTCTGAATTTCTTCCTAAATTCCTAGAAATTTGAGAGGCACGTCAGGAACTGTGGTGACTTTTACATGGCAGCTTCATTAGTTGGAACAAATGAATCCTGCTTTATGAATATTTTATGAGGTAACACTTCAGTTCTGCTACTTGTTTGGTGCTACATGACATTTACATCTCTACGCTTCTTTATAGAGGTTGGCGTTAGACTACCTTTAACACCCAACAACCTATCGCGTTAGATAGAACATGGCAGGCATGAAAGAATGGCCTCTGTCTTGCATAGTGGTTATTTACGAGTGAAAGAACTCAGGGCATGAAGAGTCTTGGGCCAGTGATTTATGAACTTGCTACAACTCACTTTTGAACTTTATGAGATCTTAGTTTCATAATCTAGATGGAGTTTTACCCACCCATGAACCAGTTCTCTGGCATTTTGCCACCATTTTGTATTTCCTTCTTCTTTCATTAGGTACAACAATAACCACCTAATGTAATTCATGTTTTCCTGCTTCTCATCTCCACACCACTGTTTTATTTCTCATTTCTGAGCTTATACATAATTCAGTCCTATTTGAACATGATAACATGGTACAATATGTCAAATATTTAGAAGCCGGCCAAAATAGACCTAGTTCAAGAGACAGACTAGAGTCCTCAGCTGCAGTAATTTATAATTCCTTGCAACAAATGATTAAACCAATTCTCTGATTAATCAAAACTGTACTTTGGAACTAGCCACATGAGACCAGAATTTTAAATCATGTTATGCAGACGGTAGCAATATAAAGAACAAGATTGAAAAATTAATTCTATAAGAAATATTTAGTAAATAAGCGTTAATCTTCCCTCAGACTTCTTGAAAGATCAAAGCCACACTCAGGCAAACTTTAAAATATATGCCTTGCCAACCACCAAGGAAAATGTCACATTCTTTTAATGGGTGCACAGTGTTACCGTGAATCATTTCCCCTTGAAGGGCCTCAGCACTGTTTACGGCTTTCCCTCATGACACCTCTTCCCTCGCCACGTTTTCTAGTTACTGTTTGTGCCCCCACCTCAGCACTAACGGGAAGGAGCTGAATCCTCTCATTTCCCACTGCTCCCTTCACAAATCTGATTTAACAACACTCCCTCATGGGATGTTAACGTCATTGAGTTAGACCACCTTTCCCCATCCTCACGGGGCTGATGCTGTCTTCATTTCTTCACCTTCTCCAAACTTGACTCACAGTTTTCTGTTCTGTTCTATCCTTGTTCTCATTAGCTCATTCGTTCATTCATTCATTCACTCATTCATTCATTCCTGTATTCATCAAACAATTATCAGACATTTCCCAAGTGTCAGAGAGGCCCTGCTAAGTGTCAGGAATACAGAGATAAAGGTGACACAGAGGTTGCTCCCCAATGAGCTTAAAACAGTGCAATGATCCCAATGACTTTACTTGGCTAGGGTATGGTTAGTGTGTTAGTAGACTGGCACTTCCCCCACAACATAACATAACCTTCCAAATCCCAATATATTATCCTGATATAAGAGAAGAAAAAAAATTAGCTGCACAAAACATGGAACATGATAGTATGTGATTCAGTAGCATAAATGGTGAATGTAAGTGTAGTTCTATTCTATAGAAATATAATTTATGGGAGAGTGGGTGGCTCAGTCAATTAAGCATCTGACTCTTTCTTGTTTGTACATTTATTTATTTTTGAGAGACAGAGCACAAGTTGGGGTGGGGGGCGGTGCTGCAGAGAGAGAATGGGACACAGAATCCGAAGCAGGCTCCAGGTTCTGAGCTGTCAGCACAGAGCCTGACACGGGGCTCGAACTCACAAACCGTGAGATCATGACCTGGGCCGAAATTGGATGCTTAACCGACTGAGCCACCCAGGTGCCCCTAAATGTCTGACTCTTGATCTCAGCTCAAGCCTTGATCTCACGGTCGTGAGTTCAAGCCCCGTGTTGGGCTCCATGCTGGGTGTGAAGCCGACTTAAAAAGAAAAGAAAAAAGAAAGAAAGCAAGGAAAAAAGTATAATTGATGGCAAGAAATAAACTAAAATAATCAGTGCCTAAAAGAGCTACCACCATCTCGTCCACCACCAACCCCTCACCCCCAGGCATCTTTTTTTCCAGTGGAGAGGGGGCATAGCAGTAAGCTCTTCTTCATTCCCACAATTAGATCAACCATATGTGAGCGGCCAACCTCCAAGATTACAAATTCTGAAATTCATCTCTTTTGCCAAAAACAGGTTTGTTTGTGTTTTTTTTTTTTTTTTTTTTTTTTAACCAGGCATCTTGCCGTATTTCCACTGAACAAACTCCTTGTTCTCCAGTCATTTAACCTTCCCTATTCTCAGTTTTTTGGGGCCTATTCTGCTTTTATTTTCTTCCCTACTGTGGCTGTTAGACACCATTTCAAACTTTCATCACCAGCATCTTGGATAAGTCCACCCTTATGATGCTAGGACATATGTCCTATCCTCAAACATAAGTTTGTCCAACTCTGCAGTTTATTGTCTTTTCATTCTTGATCCAGTACAGAGACATGCAAAGTGAGTAGCTATGCAGGCTGTGTCCATGGGGAGCCAATTACACACACCTAAGCTGGAGTCACATGGTGATTTATCAACTCTTCAACTCATCCCTGAACACCCTGCACCATTGCCCACCCCTCGCCCATGCTCCATAACAGCTACTATGAACTTTATGAACTCTACTGACATTTCTAAGGGAGGAGAATAAGGCAGCTTTATAACTATCTCAGTTTCCCTCCCTTCCATAACAAATATCTCCTTCCATTCTTTTTTCTGTATTAGAGGATAAAATGCCCTGATTATTGTTTGACATAATCTACTTAGCTATGTTCTGAATACAGTGAAGACTCCTTCCCTCTCCTAGGAATCCCATCAATTATTCTATCTCCTTCCCACATTTCCCATATATCAGAATCCTTTTTGTTCTTGTTGTTGTTTAAGTAAGTTCTGTGCCTAACATGGGGCTTGAACTCACAACCCTAAGATCAAGAGTTGCATGCTCCACTGACTGAACCAGCCAGGATCCCCTCTCAGTATTATTTTTTGCTTTTCCTGACCCTGGCCATGAACAGACCATGAGAAAGTTGCCCTCTGGTTTCATGATAGCTCAATAAGTAGTCATGACCACTAATGCAAGATGATAGATCATTTCCTTATTTTCTTTTATATATGTTATAACATTGCAACTTAAACACTTATCTTTCTTTATCGATAGATGGATAGATACATTTAGCCTGAGGAATTCATTTATTTAGGTAGGAAGATCATGTCCTGGTTGATTCAAAGAGTAACTTTTGTGACCACAGTGGTTTCTTTCTTTTTATTTTTTTTTTAATTTTTTATTGGCCACAAATTTAAATGCTCCTTGTGTTGTTTTATACTTCAAAGTATGAGAAGCTTCGAATAACTAAATAAACATAGATCCATAATTAAGGCTAATTATAAAGTGGGCAAGAGGACACTTCCGTAATTGGCAGTTAAGAATCTTGGGCATTGAAATTAATTCAGTTCAATTCCCTAATCTGAATATACTAACTTCATAACAAAATTAACATATAAAACATTAAAAGGCATTTATAAAAATTATGGACAAAACTTGAAGGAAATTAACTTATCTCTGATTGCATTAACAATAATCACTTGATATCCCAAGCACAAGTAAATCCATACCTGTTATGAAATGTCGGCTTCTTTCCTGTTTCTTATTTGAAAGGTGAGATCCATGCATTTAGAGTGGCCTATATGTTATAAAGTATTATTGTTACTTTCTAACAAATACCAAAAGGTGCTGTTCTCAACTGAAGAGCGTAATGCAGGCATGGAAATATCCCAGTTTGGGTAACTTGTTCTGCCATTTAAACCTCACTCTATGCATTTTTTGATTCTCATAACAAATATTTGTTGAGCCTTTGCCAGGCACTGTTGTGTGCTGAGCATTCCAACATGAGTAACACAGACCAGGTCCTTGGTTTTATCTGTAAAGAACATTTATGTGCAATATTCCTCTAGATGAAAGCAGATCAGCATAAGGTAAACTCCTGGCAGCAAGTTCATAAGATCTGTTTGGATGCACATATAACATTGAACTTTTGCCCCATTGGTAGACAGAATTGAGTAAGGTAAAGGCCAGAGCAATGGAGCACAGATCATAATCTTTATTAACATAGCAGAGACGAAGGCTCAGGAACTCTGAACTCTCTTACAACTTAACGCCTTTCTTCATACCTGTCTACCTTCAGTTCACTATAATATATTGTGCAGCCTGTCATCGCCTTGAAGAGATTTTCATAGATAATCTCATTTATTCCTTTCAGTGTCCTTTCGAAGAAAGTTCTACCATTTCTAGTTTAGAAATGAGGAAATTGATAATCTAGGAAAGGTAAGGAGAATAACCAAATTCACACAAATAAAAAGGAGTAGAGTTGATGGGAAATCATGGTCTGTCTATCACACTGTCTTTTCCTGAAATAATATTCTCTTGTACTAAACAAACATTCAGTAAATGGAAAATGGGCAAGATGCATCTAAAATTGATAGATGTAGATAAGCCCTCACCCCTCCAAAAGAAAACCCAACCCAGTAGCTTCTCCCTTTAGTTCTAAGGCCTTTTTTCTAATTTTTTATTATGTTTATATGTTTATTTTTTGAGAGAGAGCAAGCTGGGGAGAGATTGGGGGGGGGGGGGAGAGACAGAGAAATCCCAAGCAGGCTCCATGCTGTCAGTGCAGAGCCTGATGGAAGGTGCGAACCCACGAACCGTGAGATCATGATCTGAGCCGAAACCAAGAGTTGGGCAGTCAACCAACTGAGCCACCCAGGCTCCCCTAAAAGGAGTTTCTTTAGAAAAAGTCTTTTTCTGGTGGGCGACAGCAAGAGACACAGTCTGTTTTTCCTTAGCAAGCTGTACTTCCTATGAGCTTGAACGTGTGTTTTGAAATTATGAGGTTTCAAAGAAAGCTCAGTCTGTGACTCAAAGTTCCCACCATCTTTTATAAGTTGTCAAACTTGTTCAGATGTTTGTTGAAATAAAAAGTTAAGGAAATTTGATTAACACTTTTTCTCTGGTCTTTGAGAAGGAGACAACAAATTTGATCATCATATTGAAAAAAAAAAAAAAAAGATAAATGGGGGAAACGGTGGTGTTTCCCCACGCTGACTCTTCAGTCATTTTATCTGGAAACCTATTGACTTCATTTGCCATGATTTTGTGCAGTAAGTGGGTTACTGTCAATGTGAACAGTTTGTACATGCAACTTTTGTTCCCACAGCAAAAATGTTGGCTGAGACGCCAGCACCATTAGCTGCCTGCATTTACAATCACCCAGGGAACTCCCATTGAACAACCACCAAATGAGGAGAGCTTAATGTAAATTGAATAGTGCTCCTAATAGTACATTGCCATTTAGCACTCAACTCCTAAGTAAGTGTCAGGGTGACATGAGCCAAGTTCTACTGTGGGACCTGAATAGTGATTCATGGACCTCTATTCATGTTACCGACCATTACAACAAAAGCGTATAGTTGAAGAAAACATCTTGTTAGCGATGCCTTTTTTCTCCCCCACCGCACCGCTTTTTTTTTTTTTTTTTTTTTTGCCTGCTCCTCACCGAATACACCCTCCTGTCCCATTCATTGCAGAAGAATATTTATGTGAAGATAGTTGCAGAAGGCGGATGGTAGGTCCCTCCACCTAAACCTTTTTGGTGGGTACACTGGGTGTCATTCTCAGGCCAGGACAAAAGAAAAGTACAAACAATAATAAACCATGAAGCAAAGGACCCTGGGTCAGAAAAATGAAGGTCAAATATGAGGAGAAGAGAAAGCATGCAAACGCAAAGGGAAATCAAGAACACGACCAGAGGTAAATGGCAAAGTCATCATCAAAGACAAGAAAGTCAACATTGGCATCGGGCAGAGAAGGTATCCAGGACCACCCCTAAAATTTGTGGGGCCCGAAAAAATAGTACAGATGGAGGCCCATATCCCATATGTCTTACGTGTAGAAGTTATAACTCAAGCTCTGCCCGAGGCCCAACTTACCTCTCCCCGCTGGAATCTCCCACTCTGGGAGCCTCAGTGCACTCCCAGGGGATGCTTCCGTGAGGCCACCCTGCTGGCTGTTAGCCTGAATGGGAACATAGATCTGCTGTGGCAAGACCCAGACCTAGGCACCGAGACAGGGACCCACCCCAACCCAGAGTGACCAAGTCAAGCTCCTCAGGGAGTCATGAGGGATAGGTTCCCTTCCCCATGATTTCCCCCAAGATCCTCAGGCAGTTCTAAAGGCCTCCCCAAACTAACCCCCTGAGCACAAAGCAGGGAAGGAGTGCAGTTTTGGAGAATCTCATCTGCTAGACACCCACCTCGGAGACTGGAACCCCCAACTTTAAGCAAATTCAGCTTCTCTTCCTGTGGTGAGCCAGGGCAAGAGCAGAATCTTCCCGCTCGTGCACACACGCATGCCCTTAGATCTGCTCTCCAGCCTGAGGAACATAGTCCCAGCTTCTTAGGAGGGTACCTCAGGTGGAATGTCTGTGTGCTCAATCAGTTACGGATCCTTCCTAAAACTTTCTTGTGAAAATAAAAGTGGTCTGGCCTTTCCATGTTCGGGATATGCAATTGCCTCTAACATGCGGACCCAGGACCCTCTTGCCCAAGTGTAAGGGCAGAACTGAAAGCACCTCAAAATTTAAGGTCTGGAAACGCCGACTGCAAGCCAGGAGGAATGCAACTGACTGCCTTAAGTACCTACTGTTCCCTGATGGCAACCACTGTTCTGTGTGTCCCAGGTTTACCCAGCCAACTTGAGTCTCGAGAGTCCTGGCGGAGCACCACTTCTGTCTGCCAAAGAATACACGAACAAAGTTTAGAGAGCACTGAGCACATTTTCAAATAATGAGACAGAGTCATCGTTTTGTGGAAAAATCAAACGGAACGGATGAGCTTTCAAGACAGGAGTAACTACCACGAGGCACAAGCTTTAGGGTAAACTCTCAGGCTATGAGGCAGCTTTTTAGACAGTACTGGGCAGTAAAATTATAATACCCATCCTGGAAACATTAGCGACAATCTAGAACAGGTGGAAAACCAAGTACTAAAGTTAGGATTTCGTCCAACACCAACTACAGAGGTCTGTGCACCATTAATCCTGAGTAAATGTAAATGATTAAAACCGCAACAAATAAAATCTTTTTTGACCTCAAAGTAGCAAGCATCAAGCTTTCCTGAAATTAAACATCATTTTCAGCTATAAACAGACAGAACTCTTAGAATTGACCCCATCATACTCCTTTCCACTCAGCCAATGACTCTCAGGTAAATGAGTGCTGTGTTAGGCATTCGTGTGCTGTGACAGTTTTGATTCCACAACCTTTTTAGAAAGAGGGCAAACACAAAAAGTACTTTACAAAGCTGCCATATAAAGTTTCTTGGAATGGTTGTAAAAAATAAAAAGGAGTCTCATTATTGTCTTTACACTAGACAACGGATTTTAGCACTGAGTCCTGAATAACGAATAAAAACTTGAGGGATTCAGAAGTCCGGGCTTCTGCACGGGACAGAGCAGCTGCAGTTCAAGGCCTCCTACAATCAGCGCCCAGAGTGATAGGTACTGAACTGGGCTCTGCATTGCCGGGTTGACAAATACTTGGCAGAATGAGCAACACAAACTCGTAGAGACCCAAAACACAGAGAGAAGAATTTTAGAAATGTGCTAACACCCGTCATTCAGATCAAAGAGAAGCGAAATATAAATTACTGCTTTTTTAAAAAGGGTATTTATTTATTTATTTTAATAGAGAGAGGGAGACCAAGTGTGCGTGAGTGGGGGAGGGGCAGAGAGAGAGGGAGAGAGAGAGAATCCCAAGCAGGCTCTGCGCTGTCGGCGTTGAGACCAATGTGGAGTTTGACCTCATAAACCATGAGATGATGACTTGAGCCGAAGTCAAGAGTCTGATGCTTAACCGACTGAGCCACCCAGGTGCCCCAAATTACTTTTATTTATTTTTTTTTTTTTCAAAAAAAGAAAAGGCAACCCATCCATGGAAAAATATGCTTGAAAATTGGAGGATCATGCAAATGTTATCTCTGTGCCTTAGACAGTAAATCTTCCTCTTGACCTTCAGAATAGGACCCACGTATAATATGCTTTTTAGTCTACTGCGGAGTTTTATTTGTGTTAAACCAGATCGGGCCCGGAAAGACAAAACTTACCAGTCGGTTCAGACTAGTAGGTATAAACTCTCACCCACTGCGCGTCTGTCTGCTTCCACCGAGAAGGAGATACAATCTATCCATCTATAGAAACATCTATCTCCATTCTTTACTGAAGCTCTCACATGGTGATAACTGAAGCAATTTTCCAGTGCATCCAGAGAATAAATAAATAACAAGGCAACGCAATGCTTAAGTTTTTTTTTTTTTTTCTTTCCTTCTCTTTTTCTTTCTTTTTCCCTTCTGGCTTCAGGGCAGCAAAAGGCTTAAGCACTGCAATGAGCAAAAAGCAGTTTTAAGAATATAGGTCAGGACATTAATATAAATTTGATCACCTCCTTTTTATTCTCTAACATTCCCCACAATAAATCAGCTGGCTTTCCTCCACCCCCTCCTCGCACACACTCCCCCCTCCCGTCCTGATTTCGGATCGCCGAATGTAAATCTGTGACAAGGGTATCTATATATAATATTAATGGGGCCGAGGAGGGCCGGTGTGAAGTGTGAGCCCTTGCCAAGAAAAGAGCGATCCGAGCCCGGCCGTTCATCCTCTGCAGTGTGCTCTACATCATCTGCGGGACAAATGTAACATCGTTAGGGGGGAAGGAAAGAGAAGGAGGGAGGTGGAGGTGGGGAAGCAGCCATTCTGCAAGCAAATGGCTAAGTCGGAGGGTCCAATCAATCTAACTAAGTCGGGTTCCCCGAGACCCTGTCAGTGGCTACAGACAAAACGGACTGCAGGAGAGAACACTGAGAGTCAAACAAACAAGCAAACAAAAAACTACAAAAATATGACAATTTTGTCATCAGAGATTTACTCAAGGACAGGTTAGGATGCTAAACCCACTTGACAGTCTAGCCCTACTTTACGTGACCAGGAAAGAGAAAGAAGTTTGCTTTATCCTTAAATTTAAAAAATCTAAGCAGTCGGCTCTCTAGGGGGCTCTTTTTATTAAAGCCATTAAGCATTGGGGGGCACCCACGTGGCTCAGTTGGTTAAGCTGTCAGACTCTTGTTTTCGGCTCAGCTCATGATCTTATGGTTTGTGAGTTTGAGCCCCGAGTCGGGCTCTGTACTGGCAGTGCATCGCCTGCTTGGGATTCTCTCTCTCTCCCTCTCTCTCTGCCCCTCCGCCACTCACATTACCTCTCTCTCTCTCTCTCTCTCTCTCTCTCAAAATAAACAAACCTCATTCTACTTTTTAAAATAAGCTTTATTTTAAAAAGTCAATAAGCATTTGTTGTAGACATCAAAAGAAATTATTGCAGATATTTTGTGTATCAGAGTTACAAAATGCAAGAAGGGTAGAGGAGTTTAAGTTTCAATCTTAATGTCAGAGTCGAGCTTCTGGGTTGGTGTGTGCCTGAGTCTGTAAGGTGGAAGGGGTTCCGGTTCCTTTGGTGCCTCAATCAGTTGCATGCATAAGGACTTTGTGGAGCTAGAGATCTTAGACAATGTAACTACAGGCCATTTGCTGGCCAGGTCCCTGCTCGTCACATAAGAATCATCTGTGCACAATATTAAACTGACCAGTCCACTGATAACTACAGACAACCAATGCCAAGGCAAAACCATGAACAGAGAGAATGGAATTAACTAATCTTTAATTATTTAAAAAGACTAAGTAAAATAAAACCCTAGTCCCATTGCCCTTCTGATTCCACTCGCTCACCTGTGGGTAATTCAGAGCATGACAACTTATTCTGATTTGTCATCTGAACTGATACCAAATTTATACCACGGTACTCTTGCAACTTGGTGGATTTTCTCTTACAAATAGTTTTAGCATGTGCTGCGGACGATTCCCCAGTCCTTTTACCAAGGGTCAGAACTGATCTGAACCCAATTCAGGGTTTTCAGATCTGAAAACTCTTACCCCCAAATCAACAACATCAGTGACTACTGAACAACCAATTTTATTTCAAGTTTTAATGAGTGAATACCCAGGATAACTCAGAAATTAGTTCTGAGCACTTAAAATATCTGTTCCCTCTTCTGCATGCAATATATTTTTATAAATTTTGCTCCCTAGGAGTCTAAAGTAAAAGAAATTAGGTGCTTGCCTTTTACGGTAGCCATGTTTCCAAATTGTGATGAACAAAACTATTGCTCATACAGCCATTAAAATCAGAACTCCGGTGAATGGAGAAGATGTGTGGGTAGTTTTAGATTCAAGCTACTGCAGAAAAATAGTATTTAATGCACCCAGACTAAGAAAATACAAGATCATATTTAATGGCACCAAACTCTATTCTTTAAGCTCTAACAGGATTTGGTCACTAGTAACTCACGGAATGCTGAATTTGTCTAATGATGATTCTTTTTCCTTCCATAAATGAGCATAGTTTATACTTAAACTAAGATGCATAAAATTATAATGATGCTTATAGAAGAAAATCAGAATAATTTTTATTCTACTAACAATGTACTTAGTATAAATGGTACTATACACAATTATACCAATAACTGTGCAAATAAGTATAGCGAGTCTCTGAGTAGGCAATGCAAAAATGGGAAACTATTTAAATTAAAATTTGATTTTGACACACATGGCCCATTATCTAATTCTGACTCCAGAAAGAAATGTCCCCTAACCATAATTATCACTGCACTAACAATTCACTGATCCATTCCAGAAAAAAACAATTGGCAGAACTAAACAATTAAGGGGTCGTGGGCAAATGTTTTCGCATTTTCCCTTCTAGTCTTCTTTGTAAAATAAAGACTGGATGGACTGAAACAGGAGTATCCAGGCATGATGGGAATTATTTTCATATTTCTTAAAACAAACAGGCAAGGGGCAAATGTTATTCACACTAATTTAAAATAAAGATACAATACATTTGCTTATTCCATTTGAGTTTGTATCGCTTTACTTATGTAACAGTGGAGAAATTTGCAAAGTGAAAATAATGTTGCAAATATAATTTGATTCAGATGATCTTGGTGGCTCGTTTTTATGGGTCATCTCCTTTAAATTTTAAACAGTAGGAAATTAACTTATTTCCTAACATTTAAAAAGTCTCTATTGTGACTCCAAATAGAATTAATCTATTGCATTTTGGAAGCTTTAGGAAATATACGGGGTACCATGATATTCAGATTTTTTTTTCAAAAAATAAACCTGTGACTCAGTAACTAAATATGTGTCACATCTTCACTGAATTATTAGCTCATTGTGGGATGGAGCTGTCTGTCATTCAAGTTGTAACCAGAACACTGATGCAGGATTGGGTCTTCATGTGGAATTGAACTCTGCGACTTTGTACAAGTTACTACCTGTCTGAAAGCCTATTACTTCCTTTATACACTGGAAGTCTGGATGAGGTGGTCAATATAATTTCCTCTACAAAGAGAGGATTTGATGAATTATGAATGGAGGACACAGTGTCTGCTCTATTAAGTCTTAGTAGTTGTAGATCTTTAAAGGAAAAAGTCATGTAAGCAAATAGCACTTACATAAGACGAGGGAAAACAAGTAGTGTAATGAACAAATTGCATAGGAAGAGCTGGTATTTTTAAGCTAGGAATGAAGAAAGACTAAAAGGAAGAAAGCGTCGAGCTGGGTCTTGAACAATAAGTAGTATTTCTGGGAGGAAAAGAGGAGGGAAGGCATGAAAGGCTGCACGAACAGACTGAACAAAGATAAAGTATGTTTGGAGAAAGGTTGATTAGCTTAAGGCAGCTGGGGCATATTCTGTTGCATAGAAGATGAAAATAATGTGGATACTAAGAACTAGGATTTGAGAGAAAGGAAAGAGATCAGGTCGTGGTGCACAAGAAAGCTTTAACAGAGGAGGTGGGATCTGAGCTGAATCTTGGAAAAGGAATAGGATTTAAAGGAGAGAATACGAGTGAGTTTAATGTAGAGAAAAGTGGATTTGGTAGATAGATCCAGGTCAGGAAAACGACTGGATTAGGATGAGCATTCATGTGAACATCGAGACTGTAGACAAAGATTAGGAAGAGTTTGGAGAGATCAGATCATTCCAGGCTAAAGAATTTGCCTATTTCTCACATGCTGAGTAATCATCGCTGTGCTAGATGCAGGGGAATTGAGTGACCATAGCGTTGTAAAGCCTTGGAGGGCAGGAACAGAGGCTGGAATAGGGAACAGGAAGGCTAGAATGGGAAAACACCCATCCAGGTCCAAGCATGTGGAGATGACTCAAGCAAAAGAAGAATGAACCTCAGGACTTAGTTGATAAAAAAAAAAAAAAAAAAAAAGAGGTTAGAGTGGGAGAGAGCCAAAGCATAAGAGACTCTTAAAAACTGAGAACAAACTGAGGGTTGATGGGGGTGGGAGGGAGGGGAGGGTGGGGGATGGCTATTGAGGAGGGCACCTTTTGGGATGAGCACTGGGTGTTGTATGGAAACCAGTTTGACAGTAAATTTCATATTTAAAAAAAAAAGAAGAAGAAATTTGATGAGAACAACAAAAAAAAAAACAAAAAACTGATATGAGAAGGTAGAGAGGAGGTAGAGAAAACATCCAAGACTTTCTAAGAATGTGGTACCTTTACCATTCACGTGTGGGACATAGAGAAATATCTCACACACCCTGAGGGGTTCTATTCTTTACAGGCATACCTTGTTTTATCACTCGTCACAGATACTGTGTTTTTGGTTTGGTTTGATTTTTTCACATCTAGGGTTTGTGGAAAACCAGCCTCAAGCAAGTCCGTTAGTGACATTTTTCCAGTAGCATTCACTCACTTCGTGTCTCTGGGTCACATTGTGGTAATTTTGTAATGTTCCAAACCCTTCCACTATTATCACATTTGTTAGGGAGATCTGTGATCAGTGATTATAACTCAGTGAAAGCTCAGATGATGATTAGCATTTTTTTTAGCAATAAAGTATTTTTTAATTAAGGTTTGCCCATTGTTTTTTTAGACAATGCAAAATTGCACACTTGATAGACTACAGTAGAGTGCAAACAGAAAACTTACATGCATTGGAAAACCAAAAAATTCATTTGACTCACTTTATTGCAATATTTGCTTTATTGCGGTGGCCTGGAACTTAACCCAAGGTATTTCTGAGGGATCCCGGGACATGGAGGGTTATTGTGAAATGTAGCAGGCGAAACCGGGTCTCATAAAACAGAGGTGGCTCATTGGAAGGTAATAAAATTGGCAAAAAAAAAAAAAAAAAAAAAAAATGCATCTGCTGAAAAGTTTTCAGCTACATGTAATTTATTTTTTTATTTTTTTATTTTTTAATATATGAAATTTACTGTTAAATTGGTTTCCATACAACACCCAGTGCTCATCCCAAAAGGTGCCCTCCTCAATACCCATCACCCACCCTCCCCTCCCTCCCACCCCCCATCAACCCTCAGTTTGTTCTCAGTTTTTAACAGTCTCTTATGCTTTGGCTCTCTCCCACTCTAACCTCTTTTTTTTTTTTTCCTTCCCCTCCCCCATGGGTTTCTGTTACGTTTCTCAGGATCCACATAAGAGTGAAACCATATGGTATCTGTCTTTCTCTGTATGGCTTATTTCACTTAGCATCACACTCTCCAGTTCCATCCACGTTGCTACAAAAGGCCATATTTCATTTTTTCTCATTGCCACGTAGTATTCCATTGTGTATATAAACCACAATTTCTTTATCCATTCATCAGTTGATGGACATTTAGGCTCTTTCCATAATTGGGCTATTGTTGAGAGTGCTGCTATAAACATTGGGGTACAAGTGCCCCTATGCATCAGTACTCCTGTATCCCTTGGATAAATTCCTAGGAGTGCTATTGCTGGGTCATAGGGTAGGTCTATTTTTAATTTTCTGAGGAACCTCCACACTGCTTTCCAGAGCGGCTGCACCAATTTGCATTCCCACCAACAGTGCAAGAGGGTTCCCGTTTCTCCACATCCTCTCCAGCATCTATAGTCTCCTGATTTCTTCATTTTGGCCACTCTGACTGGCGTGAGGTGATATCTGAGTGTGGTTTTGATTTGTATTTCCCTGATGAGGAGCGACGTTGAACATCTTTTCATGTGCCTGTTGGCCATCCGGATGTCTTCTTTAGAGAAGTGTCTATTCATGTTTTCCAGCTACATGTAATTTAAATCCCCAACCATGGGTCGCAAAAATAGAAACTTAATTATCTCACATGACAGGAAGTCTGTTAGTATGTATTTGCTGTTTATTTCAGATGCTTGGCAATTTTTCTACTCTGACATTCTTAAGTCACAGCCATTCATCTCAGTGCTACTCCCTTCCTGGTGACAAGATGGCTGCTAAATCTCCAGACATTACGTTCATTTCCAAGGCAGGAAAAGGATATAAAGGTTTTCCCTCTTATGTTGGGAAAGTAAAAGCTTTCCTAGATATACCCAGCAGACTTTCATTTACATCTCATTGGTCAGAGCTGCTTGACAAGGCCACTTCCATCAGCAAGGAAAAATGAGAACGTGTTTTCTGGGTATATTACTTACCAAAGTCAGGATTCTATTAGCTTAAAATAAAAGAAAATGGTATTGCGTGGGCAATTAGAAAGATATGCCAGAATATATTTTACAGCTTAGTAAATACAAGTTCTACAAGGTGATTTCTTTCAAGTGATAAAAATTTGCTGCCATTAATGCTTGATACAGGTGGTGACCCTTCTGAGCCTCTTTTAGAATTGCATCTCTCCCTGTCTCCCATCTCCACGAATGCTGAACGCTTCCTGTCTGGCTGGACTGTGGCAATGATCTCACCTGGTCAGTTTGCCTCCGTCCTCTTGGCCTATTGCTGTCTGTGTCTGCACAATAATGATGACCTTTTTTACAGGAGGAAGTTACAACTCAATTTATAGTTTACCTAAAAATTAATGAAAATAGGAACACTGTATATCGATGAGACAAAGGTATTTTAAAGAAAATCCTTACTCTTAAATATTTTTTAAAAAGTTTTTAATGTTTACTTATTTTTGTGAGGGGGGAAGGGCAGAGAGTGAAGGAGGAGACAGAGTCCGAAGCAGGCTCCAGGCTCTGAGCTGTCAGCACAGAGCCCGTCGCGGGGCTTGAGCCCACGAACCTTAATCTCACAACCTGAGCTGAAGTCAGACACTTAACTGAGCCCCCCAGCCACTCCCAGCCTTAAATATTTTAATACAAACATTAAAATGAGTTAAAAAGCATTCATTTGCCTGGAAAAAAAATCACATCAAATATACTAAAACTAAGTGGGAATAAGGAATTAATTAATAATGACAAAAAGATAAAATAGTTATTTGGAAAAAATCTGTAAAATTGATCAATAATAAAAAGAACTAATAATTCTGAAACAACTACTAAGCTAAAGTTCTAACAAGCCCCTGTAAGAAAAAAAAGAATATACATGCACACATATGTGTGTGCATACACTATATATATATATATATATACACACATATACATATATATATAAATATATATATATACACATATACATATATATATAACATAATTCATAGAGTAACAAATGACATTAAATATGAGGAATATGTAATAAATCTTTCAAAATATTTTTGTAATACGAGAGATTACTCTATACAGTTTCACATAATACATTTGAAATGAAATACCTGATTTTTTTTTTCAAACAATGTCTAATAAACAAAATTACTTGAGGTAAGGATAACTGTAGAAGAAAATGAAGAGTTACCTGGAGCTAACACCAAAAAAAAGAAAGCTCAGGTCATTTTACAGCTGAGTGTTAGCAAATCTTCAATAATACAGTGTTCCCTATGTTGCTTACCTCATTCCCAAGCACAGAAGAAAGCAATAGCTTTCGGTATAATTTTTTGTGTCCAACAAATTCTGATACCAAAACCTGACCAAGATTGTACCAAAAATGAAGCGCATGCGTGATCTAGTCTCGGTCATGACCATATCTTGCATATCTACAAAGTTTGTTTTTCCTATTTCCTAACCACCCACCTGATCTTCCTCTATCATTCTCACATATGATCGTTCCAGAGAGAAAAGAAAAGCCAACGTCTTCAGTTTTTTAATTTTATTAACTTTGTTTTTTCTAGATTAATTGAAATACAACTGATAGGTAACATTGTATTAGTTTTAAGTGTATGATTTAGTGTGTGTATATACATTATTGCAAAATTACTACCATGCTAAGTTTAGTTATCATCCATGACCTCACATAGTTTCAATTTTTTTTCTTGTGAAAGACCTTTTAAGATTTACTCTCTTAACGACTTTCAAAAATACAACACAGAGTGGTCAACTAATGTCGCCATGCTGTCCCTTACATCCCCATGACTTAACAAACGGAAGTTTGTATCTTTTGGCTGCCTTCTCCCATTTCACACACCCCACCTTCTCACCTCTGCAACCACTAGTCTGTTCTCTGTATCTTTGAGTTTGCTCTTTTTAGATTTCACATGTGAGATTGTACAGTATTTGTCTTTCTCTCTCTGACTTACTTCACTTAGCATAATGCCCTCAAGTGTCATTCATGTTGCAAATGGCAAGATTTCCTTTATTATGCCTGAATAACACTCCATTGCACATATAAACTACATTTTCTTTACCCATTCATCTGCTGATGGACAGAGGTAGTTTCCATGTCTCGGCTATTGTAAATAATGCTGCAATAAACATGGGAGGGCAGATACTCTTTCAAGATAGTGATTTAATTTCCTTTAGATATATACCCAGAAGTGGAATTGGTGGATCATATGGTAGTTCTATTTTTAAAGTTTTGAGGAAACTCCATATTGTTTCCCATAGTGACTGCACCAGTTTGGAATGTTCTACATCTTTAATTATGCCCCATCACTTCTGCCTAGTTAACTCCTATGCATATTTGTTCTTTGACTCAAATATCACTTCTACTGAGAAGCTCGCTCTAGGCTGTCATGCCTAGAGGCTGTCATGCCTCCCCAGTACATGTCTTTTTTAGTGATCTATACTCTATTTCAATTACAGTTCAATCATTAGTTTTAAAGCGTGGTTCCCCACCAGACTGCAAACGCTGGGAAGGCAGGCCCTGGGAGTCCTCATTCACAGCTATCTTTTTGGTTCCTAGTATAATGCCTCGTACAAAGCAGACATTCAACAACTGTCTTGAATATGAATATCTGAATGCAAAAACACCTGTCAGCAGCATAGTCGCCTAAACAAGAGGTTTATTTCAGGAATGCAAAGACGGGTCAATAGCAGACAACCTATTAATTTAGTACGTAACTAATGTATTATTTATTTTTTTAATTGAAGTATGATCAACATATAGTGCTATATTACTTTCAGGTTTACAATATAATGACTCAACAATTCTATACATTACTTGGTGCTCATCAAGGTAAGTGTACTCTTAAGCATAACTAATTTATTGAAGGCATAATCATGCACAGATAGGCCAAAAAGCCATTTGATAACTTGCAGCTAACATAATATAAAGGTTTAGTAAATTTGAGAATAATTATATAATACGATACATAATACAATAAAGACATAATACGATAAGGAATATATGTCATCGGGGCACCTGGGTGGCTCAGTCAGTTAAGCATCTGACCTTGGCTCAGATCATGATCTCAAGGTTTATGAGTTTGAGTCCCGCTTCCAGTGAGCTTGAGCCTTGCTTTTGGCGTGGCTCCAGGCTCTGCACTCTCTCTCCCTCTCTCTCTCTTCACCTTGTGGGATTCTCTCTCTCTGTTTCTGCCCCTTGCTGTCTTGTGCACTCTCTCTCTCTCTCTCAAAACTAAAATAGGGGGACCTGGGTGGCTCAATTGGTTAAGCATGGGACTTCGGCTCAGGTCATGATCTCACAGTTTGTAAGTTTGAGCCCTACATCGGGCTCTGTGCTGACAGCTGAAAGCCTGGGGCCTGCTTTGGATTCTGTGTCTCCCTCTCTCTCTGCCTCTCCCCTGTTCATGCTCTGTTTCTCTCTCTCAAAAATAAATAAACATTAAAAAAAATTTTTAAATAGTGTTGGCAAAATGGAGACAAGTAAAGATTAATGTATGGGATTATAAATGAGTTTCTTCCATGTTAAATTTTCATTGAAAAACCACAAATAGGGCTCATAGAAAAAGTGTTCTTGAATATCTAGAAGCATATAACCATGGACTGCTAAGACATAGCAATTACCAGGGAAGCTGATGTAACACCTCTCAGCCCTAAAGTCCCTTCTAAGTAAAAGGTTTGGAGACATGTTTAACAAAAAGACTAAATGGAACAAGATTATGGGTGTTTATTATAGATTATAGGAGGCTGTGGCGTATATCCAGCTATTTAAGTATTTTTATCTTAAGAGCTAGGCACTAGAATAATCATCAAAAACTTATCCTGAGGTTCTTGGCCAGAGACTCGTGGTCTAGTGAGAAGATCACTAGGCCAAGAGCTGTTAGAAGTCATTTGTCCTTGGATATACCCTCCTCTGGGTGACCTTGAGCTTGACATTTTCTCTCTAAAGCTCAGTGTTCTAATTTGTAATATGGAGTTACTGTATCTGCCTTTCCATGCAATGTACTTCTTGCCAGGACTAATAAACGAAGCACCACACCAATGTAAGACTAGTTGATACTTGGAAAAATCTTGAACAAAATTCTTTGAATACTAGTTAGAATTACTTCTTCCCATACCCCTGTTGCCATTATCACAAGCCTCTTTGCCCTATGGTGAAAATAGTTTCCAAAAGTTTATACTTGCAATTTACTTTAAAATGCTTCATACATAAAATGGGTTGATGGATGAATAGAAGAGTACATATAGATAGGTCACAAAGCAAGTAGAGTAACTATAAATAACAATATCGAGGTGGTGGGTATATGGACGCTGGTAAAGTTAATTCATATATTGGGACCGATGCAATGGAGGCCACCCCAGTTGTCTGGCCCAAGTCACAAATGTGATCCTAAATTAGCCCACACTTAAAGGAAACACTTGTCAAGGAAAACTAACATACACCAGTCACAATCCTTCACTCTGCTTTGGCTAGCTTACCTCACCCTAGAAATTAGGGCCTGCTGGCCTTATGAGGAAATTCCCAATTTCCTAGCCAACCAGGCCCTGTTTCTATGTTGCCTCATCTAACGTTGTGTAAAACTCACTCTTGCCCCAAATCCCCACTGTACCCGCCCAATTTATGGACTGTTCTTCCTTGAACAAAAGACACCAAACTCAGTGCTAGATTGCTTTAGTTTTATCATTTGGCAATGCTCACTGCTAAATTCTTTCAATTTTTCTGTATATTTGAAACTCTTCACAAGGTAATGTTGGAGAGAACACTCATTAAAAGCAGGAATATGCTGTTTCTCTCTGGTCAAATAAAAGCAGAAAGGTTAGACTCAATTGCTCAGAGAGCATCCTACATTGATGGCAGATCAGTTGTATTATGCTAATTTAAATGCCAGTAATTCTATGTCAGTTAATTTTGCCCCAAATGCCAGTTAACTATCTCAGCCAAGCCAAAGCACGACCTCCTCCCAGCCCCTACAGCAATGACTGTTCCAGAGCAGTTTCAAAGCCAGGAGACTGCTGTTTACAGTAGCTTTCCGGAATTTGTATCTATATTGTTTTGTGACCTTGAGAAAAGTACTTGACCTCTCCTTTCCTGAATTGCCCCATGAGAAAATGGTGGCTACTATTAATGATCACAGGACCACTGAGAATGTTACAGAATGATTGTTAAAGCACTCAGAAATACCTTAGACAAATCAAATGATTCTTTCCCTCTTTCCTATTGATTTCACTTTTGAGAGCTGTTTGAGAATTTAAGATAAGGCTCAAAATGCACTGCCTGTCCCATCCTCTAGGACCTAGCATAGAGCCTTATACATAGTAATCACTCAATAAATATTTATTGATTTGATCTGATAACCTAACAGTGTTAGAATGCATTTATTCAGAAAACATGGTAGTCATTTGATCATTACAATTGCCTCGTCCTGAAGTATACATCACAAACCTTGAGAACTGTCTGATGCAGCAGAAACTAAGCTCAGATACTAATCCTAAGAGACCTTGAAGCGAAGGCAACATTACGTCTGGGGGTTGTTGTTTTTTTTTTTTTTTCTTTTTTCCTACAGTGATACATACCATCGAGTCGAAAGAAGAGATAATAAATCTAATTGATCGCCTCGTACGTTATCTTAACACAGAGTCAGGCACAAACTGTACTGTAATATTTAAATGAAAGCCACGCAGAGTCAACACGACGCCAGGGAAGAGAATAGACTGATATTCTTGATTCTGAAAAACTGTATTGGTAATCAATTGGAATGTGAGAGCAATTGAAAAGCTGTCCAATTTTCAATTGCAGTATAAGTTGGGAAACAATTTGAAAATAATAGCTCATACAAAGAGTTTTTGAAGCAGTCAATATGGACTTCATGTGAAGGACAAATAGAAATTTGGCAACATATGCCACGTTCAGCTACTGCGCATCAGATAGCATGTGTAGCCCCCACTGAAGGGTCTCCCCTCGTATCAGAAGGCGAAATCTTTCAGAGCGTGGCTCTATTGAGACTCTATTAAATGGGATATTCACTGAGAAAGCATTTCCAATGAATGCACATTAAGAAGACTGTGAACATTCCTATTAACGTACAATCACTGCAAATGTATTTACATATGTGGTTTACTGAACTGATTCACATTAGAAATGTTTATCTTATATCTTTTACGGTATAGTGACATTACAAAACTGCTGATAAGATTAAAGATAGCTTCTGCCATCACCCACAGACTTGGATCCATTGCTAGGATGGTTTTTTTTATTCTTATACGAAAGGCTACGTAGGTTAAAAAAACAAAACAACACAGAAATCTGAACTTTATGATTTACTTATTTATTTCCGTGAAGAAAACAAAGTTCTCTGGCTAGATGTCACTTTCTCACAAACTACGAACACAGAGAAAGTTTATAGAACTCAATTAGACGTTTGACTTTCAGAGGATTATGCCTTTTTTTCTTTTCAAAGCTAATATGACCTCCGTGGGTCTAGTACAAATAATATCGAGGATCCCCATCACCTACATCCCCAGCCTGGCTTCCTCTTCCCAATACGGGGGCCCTGTTTGTATTATAGTCTGCATGATATATAATGCAAATAGTTATTACCGTTAAAAGCAAAGACAGCAGCTAATGAACTTAGATGTTTCGTTCTGCTGCAAATGGGCTCTCAAACTAGTTTTTAAGAAAATACGGATTCCAGAATGAAATCCTGGTGCTATCCCTCCTCTCAGACTGAAAATAAGAAATGAAAAAGAAATTCACATTATATCCTGGTTGGGTTTTTTGTTTGTTTGTTTGTTTTCCTGTCCATGTGTCATTCATTTGTAACTCTCTTTAGAGGTTAGATCTTGTCTAATGATTTTTCACCAGCAGACTAACGCCTCCCTCTGGGATGATTCAAATATAGTGTGCCTGACAATGGCCCGGATGGCATCTGACACTCTCTTCCAGCCCTAAGTTTGCAATTTTGATAGAGGTGCATTTTCTGCAGGCCTCACTCAGACCACACAAGCCCAGAGCACACAGCTGTTTGGTTCACACTGACTGCTCTCCACCCGCACAGACATGCAAATCAGGTGATGCACACTTAGTGCAGTCGTGTGCTTATTAAATTTCCTCACTTCCTAATAGGCCTGCCTGACAGGGGCGGGAGGAGGACTTTTTAAATGTTGAGGGAGAAGGTAGACGATAAATAAGGCGCTGGTTTTGAAAAAGACAGCTTGAAAAGAAACATAAGTTAGGGGACTCCAAGAAGCTGGTTTCTTTCACCTCTAACTTCAGTGGCTAAATAAATAGATGCTCCCTAAATGGTTAAACTGGGCTGAAGTTAAACAACTAGGAATTTGTCACCGTTTATAGCATATTTTCTCTGTGTCCCAAGTCATCTCTGACCACTGTTATTTCAAACTTGAGCTCACCCTAAAGACAGATTTTCTTCTCCGTAGATGATAATGTTGCCTTCTAGAAGGGAAGATGCTTAACAGGACAACTGTTACTTTCTTTAGAACAGATTCCTAACCCAAGGACGGGGAGTCCTTGGCGGGACCCCAAGGAGTTTTCACCTGTCCATTAGCACCAAGCATTGCCTCTGAGGTGAAGACACGAACACCTGTCCAACGTGTGTGTATAAACAGCGATGGCCAAAACCAAAAAATTCATGTCAAAGTGTACGTACTATATATGAACAGCCGTGCATTGTTCTTGATGTACTTCTCAACTAGGCACTAAAATACAATGCCATCATATGCGTGTGTAACTTGGATAATTTTGTTATTTAAAGATTTCCAGCCTCTGACTGGACTCAATTATGAACAACTACCTCAGATAATCTTTGTTTCTCTCCTTTATGTTATCAGAAGGGAACAAATGTAAGGACACAGAGCTCTAAGGCCTAGAAAATCCCCAAATGGATGCTGAAATAGGAATAATGACACTACACTAATGTCTTCCAAGCCCTAACTTTCCTTCCAGATAACAAACCCAACTAAGAACTCCCTAAAGGTGATGGCGTGCCTGAGGCTCCTCTATCCCCGTCCCAGATCTAACCAGCACAACAAGGTCTGTATACAGCTCCTGTGACTCGCTTGACTATTTACTTTTCAATTTTTTTATGTTTATTTATTTTTGTGAGAGAGAGAGAGAGAGAGAGAGAGAGAGTGAGTAGGGGAGGGGCAGAGAGGGAGACACAGAATCTGAAGCAGGCTCCAGGCTCTGAGCTGTCAGCACAGAGCCCAACGTGGGGCTCAAACCCACGAACCGTGAGATCATGACCTGAGCCGAAGTGGGACGCTTAACCGACTGAGCCACCCAATCTTTTTTAATTTTATTTTATTTTATTGTTTAAATATTTTTTAATGTTTGTTTTATTTTTAAGAGAGAGAGAGAGAGAGAGCACGAGTGGGGGAGAGGCAAAGAGAGAGGAAGACACTATCGGAAGCAGGCTCCAGGCTCTGAGCTGTCAGCACAGAGCCCGACGCAGGGCTTGAACTTACAGACTGCAAGACCATGACCTGAGCCCAAGTAGGACGCTCAAACAACTGAGCCACCCAGGCACCCCTCTGTTGACTATTTTAATTGGCAAGGCAGGTCGAGGGCTTTCAAGAAAATTTATCATGGGTGGTGCAATTTATAAACAGAAAATGTTACACTGAACTCACTATTCAATCAACAAAAATCAAATTGTCCTTTTCCAGTTGATATTCTTTCACCGGAAGTGTGTGTAGACTGACTTCATAATATTCTTGCTTTCAAAGCCAGAAAGGGACATTTTTAGCCACTTCTTCCTATGACTCTATTTTCAAAGATCTCCAGGGAAAATAATTTCAGACCTTTTCTAGACACACATTTCACTATAACAAAATCCCTCCCTGTCCAGGCTGCCTTCAGGATTTCTAACTTCAAGCTGTCCACAAGCTTTAGACTTACCCCTTCTTTCCCCCATCTTGGTAGAAATTACAACCCGATCATATTCTTTTTCATCTCTTAGAGCTTTTTACACACTTAAACATTTAGCACAAATCATTTCTTGACTTTCATGTCACCAAACTGGAAAACCCCCTTGGTGACAAGTTTTGGAAAACCCAAAACCTCTCAAGTTTTTGCCACGTGTATAATTCTAATACCCCTTTATGTTTCTGTGACTCTCCTAAGAATTATCTGTAAGTTTAGTTTATCCCTTCAGTTAAAGACCTTGATGCCAAGTCCTTATCATTGTCAGTGTATTGAGAGGGTTAGTGGATTCTTTTTTGGTTTCTTCTATCTGTGCTTTCGAGACATGATCTCGTAAAGATGCTGCAAAGCCAAATTAGAATCAACTTGTGGAACAGTGCAATTGCATCCTTTTCTGCAAGATTCCTGTGTTATCTACTCATTTCTCAAGCTCAGGTTTTGTTTTCCCAGAAGCCTCTATTTTATAAAGCGAAGAGCTCTTTAGGATGAAGGGGTTTGCTGTGGTTGCTCTTGATGAAAATGCAGCATATCTTTTTTTTTTTAATTTTTTTTAACGTTTATTCATTTTTGAGAGACAGAGAGAACAGAGCGTGAGCCGGGGAGGGGCAGAGAGAGAGGGAGACAGAATCTAAAGCAGGCTCCGGGCTCTGAGCTGTCAGCACAGAGCCCAATGTGGGGCTCGAACTCACTGAGCATGAGATCATGACCTGAGCCGATGTCGGACACACAACCGACTGAGCCACCCAGGCGCCCCAAAAATGCAGCATATCTTACTGAAAATGCATTAAGTATGTCCCCAACACATTTTTTTTTTCTCTCTTTCTGTCTGTATTTTCAGTGAAGATCTCATTAATACCCTTAGCAGTCTGGCATTTTTAAAGGACTCACCTTCAAAATATTCCTATCCCAGTCCATACAATTAAAGAAATCCATGAGCATGGTAAGCGGAACCGCCATAGTAAGTAGCAGCTGTTGGAAGAACAGGAAAAACACCTTCGGCCCCTGGAATCCTGCTGATCATGGCACGTAAAACTCTGTTTTGATCCTAATCCTAATTTTTCAGGATTTAAAGTTTTAAATCGTCATTGTTAGAGCGAAGCATCCGGATCCTCAGCATTCCAAGAGACTATTTTCCTGTCTGCTAATTACCATGAACACAAACGCTTTCCCCTGCCTTCACAGCTCTGAGAAACAACCCAAGGACCCCGAGGCCATTAGCAAATTTTTCTATTGTCTGAATTCCTGTTGCATTTATTGTTTATGCCCAAAAATGTATTACTTAACTGTGTGTTGTAATGTTCCACACAGTTTCTTCTTGTGTGTTAATTCTTGCTCCTTGGTAGAATTTTAAGATATAGTCATCATTAAATGATGGTTATTATATTGACCAGGTGATAAATAACATGGAAGCCTTAATAAATTAATGAAAGGAAAGGTAACCAATGTAACTCATTTATTCGTAGCACATTTTCTATCCAAGCAGGCTCCTTACTGTCATACCACTGAGCTAGGTCTCTCTACCTGCAAATACGCATGTACTCCAAAATGGAGAACTAATTTTAACGTTCGCCTACCTAAAAGAGGAAACAAGTCCTTCTTTCTTTCTTTCTTGAGAGAGAGAGAGGGAGAGAGAGCGCAGAGGAGGGGCAGAGAGAGAAAGAATCCCAAGCATGCTCTACGCTGCCAGTGCAGTGCCTGATGTGGGGCTCAAACCCACGAACCATGAGATCGTGACCTGAGCCAAAACCAAGAGTCAGATGCTTAACTGACTGAGCCACCCAGGTGCCCTGAAAAACCAGTCTTTCTTTAGTGCCGATATCCCCATGAGACTCTCTGCTAGGCACCTACCACTGAAAACATCCAGATGTTTCCACGTGGAAACAACTCCATGCTTCTATCAAAAATTCACCTTTCTACCATCAAAGATCTCAGGGTATTCTCTTGGTTTGCTTGTCTTTGCTAAATCATATCTTCAATAAAATAGAGAACTGAAAATCTGCTGTGGTCTTCTTCTGGATTTAGTCTTTACAGAAGAAAACCGAGGCAACCGCTCACCAGGATTAAGCCAAAAAAGGGTCTTTTGGAGGAAGACAACACACTAATTTTTATCTTGCAGGTTGATATCACAGGGGTTTACCAAATACTCCCACGTCTTCCCAGTTTTGTAGAGATGTAGAGGCTCCCCGAAACTCCAGGGCCCTCCCCTCAAGCAGTTGCTTAAGAAATAGCGATACAGCATCCCTCCAAGGCGCGTGCTGAGTTCCATAAAAGCCTCACTCCAGATTTCTTTAATGAAAGGAGCCTATTTTTTTTTTTTCCTGGGAGTAGCTTTGAAACAAGGCTCATTCTCCAGGCGAGAATGGCTATGCTTTGTTAGCTGATTGCTTGTGACATAATTAGCTGACAATCTGGCACCAGAATATTATGTGCAAATAGGACAACAATGCAGGAGAGGGTGGTCAGGTTAACCAATTTGGAAGCCTTTCAACATCAAAAGCAACCCTGAAAAAGTAAATTAGACCCTGGTGTGGATCTTTTAAGCTAAAATCAATCCGAGTCATTATGATTGCTGTACAAGAAAGGAGCCGCGCCAATTTGTCATAGGTTTAGAAACATTTGCTGTAGGGAAGGCAACCTCTCCAGTGTGAGTCCTGTCCCTTCACTGATAGCTCTGGAGAAGGGTCAGAACAAGTGATGAGTTAATGATTAACAGATTGGGGGGTGGGGGGTGTTAGAATACACCACACCTATACCCACCACCTGTCTGCAAGCTTCAGGGTGCTCCCTGGAAGATTTTAAATCATTTTCCTCTCTGCGACATCATCTTCACCTCTTATTGGGGGACAGATTACCACAACGCTACAATGTCGGAGGCAAACACAGAAACTGAAGGGGAAAAGGGAAAAACAGGGATGTAGTCTTTGAGACACGGATCATCACTATTAGAAACAGAAAAATCTGTATTTTTAGAAGGGGGGAAAAAAAAACCCAAACAAACTTCGCAGCCTGTCTTGAGTGAGTTTGTTTTGACATTAAAAGTGAAGTCTGAATTTCTCTTTGAAAGGCAATACCTTTGCTGCCATGTTATGTCTTAGTCCATAGCTCTTCTTTTCTCTCTAGCCTCTCCTTTCCTTTCCCAGGGTGGCGTTTGCGTTTTCGCCGCTGTTTCGCCACCTTTTTCTCCTTCTGGGCTGTCAGATTTCGAAGGGGACCTGGAGGGAGAACGCTTGAAGAACTTGTTAGTCCACAGCTGCCTCTCTGTCGAGGGCGGTGGGTTTGATTAAAGGGGAGCGCCCCCCTGGATTTCTCAGGTCACATCAATCACGCTGATCAGCCCCCGAAAGGCAACATATTGTCTGGGACTCGGCCAAGGAGGGATATCAATTTCACAATTGCACTTATGTCTTTCAGCCAAGAACCAGTTTATTTTTGGCTACTGAAGTCTGAGACTCACTTTGGAGCCACATTTACCCGTTCACGCTTTATGCCAGGCTCTGAGCGATAACTTTCTCTTGAGTCACATAGAGGCATCTTTACATAGCAAGTAAGCTCTATGACACGTTCCTTCCCCGAGAGCCTTGTGTTATATTTTGACAGAGTTTGGAGATTGTTTTTTTCTTTTCTATGATTAATTCTTACTTCTACAGAGAGAGATTTCCTGATGGAGGTGTCTCCTTTCGAACAAAGCTCTGGGAAAACAGAACCATCAGAACTGGTATTATTCTAAAAAAAAAAAAAAAAAAAAAAAAGTTAAAGAGAAACAACAGGAATGCTTGACTCTTCAGTATCTGCGGAGACTGGGTTAGTAGTAATAATAATATCAATAACAATATGGGAAAGTTAACACTAATGACTGCCTCGATTTTCGCTCAGGTACACTCTTAATGCTCTTTGAATATTGTACTTTGCAAGTTGTGGAGAATCATGTATATGTCATACCTTAGGACGGTGTCAAAATTAGAGATAGTTTGTTCATGTAAAATTCCGACCTGTGATTCCTTTGTATTGTCTCTTCGCTTTAAAATATATACTCTTCTTAATCCACATATTGTGATTGCTTTCCTATTTGCCAGTTTTTAATCCTGTACTCTTTTTGTCTGGAATTCTGGCTCATTTAAGGAATAAAATGTTTACCAGGAGATGTGTTACAATGAAAATGAAATTAATCATTGAAACAAATATTTGCTGAGGGAAAAAAAGGTAAAAGCATACCTCTTAGAACTTCATAAGTACAAATACACCTTCCAATGAGTGTAAACATCTTGCAACACATTTCAGGTTAATAAATTAGAGCAGATAATGAAAGTGTATTGTCTAGCCACTTTTGCTTGGGAAAGTACACAATGAGTTACAGAATTAAGTTTACTGACTTTTAACAACAAGGTCCTAGTTGGTTTTGATATTCAAGAATTTAGAAAATGACATAAAAATCCAGAAGCTTTATACTGTTAAACCTGTTTTTCAGAATAGCATCCCTCTAGCTTTAATGCTTAGTGACTATAGCTTCTGCAAAACTTCTTTAATAATCAATGATTAAATACTTCCTGTGACATTATTTGTGAGTTACATTTATTCAGTTGACATAAACCTATTACCGCCAGCTACGTTTCTTTTAGTTCTGAATATTCTGCCACAGATTTTTAGTACCAGTTTCAAACACTAATATATTCTTTTAATAATTAAATAAAGTAGGTTTCAAGGAGAGATATGTTTAGGAAAAACTGCTTGATCATGCTATTTTCTTTTGAATCATCAGAAGTAGGTGATGCTTTTTTTTTTTTCAATTATTTTCTCAGATAGCAAACCATAAAAAGACATCATCATGATGCGTTCCTGAAAATTAACTCGAGATCTCCGGCTTTCCTGTTAGTGTGATTATATTACAGGCATTTGGAGCTATAATAAGTGCTGAAACCTTATTGTGTTTAAATGAGGTAAGATATGTTAACTACCTTCTGCAATAACTATCTTTGAAATGTACTGCTGGATTCTTTAAATACCTTTAAATGCATTCCTTAAATTATTTCAAAATGCCTCCTCTGAGTTCTGGGAATATAAATGATGCTTTTAGAGCCTATGTTTACAATATAACCTTTATATCTATAAACAATCTTGTTTAATTTTTTTTGGCATAGGGATTATTTATTTGCTCTAGCATTTCTTTTGTAATAATACAAAGTACTGCAAAATCTAATTTTAAATCCCATGCTTACTATTTCTCCAAAGGAGACTGTCGTGCAGTTGAGTTCATTTTAGAGGACACAAATGCTAATTAGCACTTTCATATCAATCAGTATTTTGATAAAAATCTTCATTTTTTTAACCCCCTGACTCACGTCTGTTTTGAAGTGTGAGTGACAGGGATGTCTTTACCAAATTGGGCACAGAAGAGAGATAAACGTTTGATGTCCATAGCATGACGTTATTTGTCATAGTGAGATGTCCCTGAGAACATGTGGTGTGTCCTATTTCTCTGCAATTTGGATTTTGATAAGGTAAATATTTTCATGTAGCTTTAATTAATTATACTTCTAACATTCGTATTCAGAAGTTAAAATGTTTGTTTCTCTTTAAGTCATATATCAAATCTCAGAATGTAACATTGAAAATGGAGGAAAGCTATTATTTGCCTAAGTGAATTTCACAACCTGTGATAATTTATCATTAATTTAACTGAGTTCCTTGACTTTCTTCATCTTGATTTTCTGTTAGATATCTACTACTTGAATGCATAGCCAATATTATCATGCACTGAACTAAGTCAGCAGTTTTGACATCTTCATTTCAATGTCCTTTTCTGTACCTTCAGCAATGTTAATGTTACAAATTATAGGAGGGCATATTAATAGCCATACCCAAGAAGCAGAAAGAAAAGTGCATTTTTTTAAACTAAGTACTAACTTGGGATTTCCCGGGCCCATTGTCAAGTCAGCCGAACCCACGGCTCCTCCATTGTGATGATAATGGATTCCGTGTTGTTGGCGCAAAGGTCGTGAGGTCACCGTAAGCTCCTTAATGGACTGTGAAATAACTTTAACTGCATTAACCTCTCTGGATCACATGGGTGGCACCAACAGCCACTCCTGAAATTCTCATTCGCTTATAGAGACAATACCATTAGATTATTATATTTTCCATTTCGAATAGCAATAAGCTCAAAGCAATTATGCAGCTAAGCATTTCCATTAAGTGAATAAGACCTTAAAGAAGATTAACTAGAACATCTCTGGCATCAGATATGTGGGGAGACGAGTGGATTCTTCTGAGAATTTCCCTGGACTTTCAGATACCTGAAACTCAAAGGGTCTATCTACTACCTTAGATTTAGGCTGTTAAGTCATTGGGTGAATTGAAAATACCTTCTACTTATTGCTAAGCCCAGATGGATTCATCCTGGTCCCTAAGCCGAGCAATATATTTACAGGATAAAAATTTTCCCCATCTATTGATTTTCCGAAATAAAAGAAATCATCAATGGTGAAACCAAGAGAACTGAGAACTAAGGACTCCAGCCAGAGAAAAACACATTGAAGCCACATGCTATTTTTTCTCTGTCTCCATGTAACAGAGGTACCCTTTTCCCCAGGAATTTAAGTGCTGTTCTAATTTCTGTCTGCTGGTTATTGTGTTTAAAAGACCAAAATGCTTTCCTTTGGAACCACACAAAGCTGGGAAGCCCTTATTATCTGAAGCACAAGAATAAATGGTATGACTTTGCATAGAAATAATCAGACATCTATTTACCTACATGGTAAGCCCGGTTGGATAAGTATCCAAGCAAGATTTAGAGAGCTAAAGAGTACCACGGTCATCAGTATTATCATTAAAGTACCTCATTGTCAACTTTTCATGACATAACAAAAACACACATTAAACACATGTTTTAAATGCTTTGATTTTCAAGTGGGATATCATGAACTGAAAAGTGAAAACTGATAAACTACGGTTCTTTGTTTTTAAAATGCATACTTTAATGTTTCCAAAATTAAGATTCAATGTGCAATCAATTTTTATATTTACATAGAATTTTTTAAAATTCTGGGCAATCTGTTGTAATTGACATCTTAGAATTGGGAAAATACAGTTAACTAGTTGAAGGTATAAACGTCCTTTTTTATTTTTTTATTTTTAATTTTTTTCAAAGTTTTTTAACTTGTTTTATTTTTTATTTTTGTAATTTACATTCAAATTAGCATATAGTACACCAGTGATTTCAGGAGTAAACATCCTTTTTAAAATCTTGATCTTTGTGTGTGTGTTTTCATCTTAGAAAAACTGCTTTTTGAGAAGGAGATGGGAGTTGATTATTGTTTTTTTCTAGAAATGAAAGAGGAAAAGCATGTGAGCACGGCAGCTTGGCTCTTGGCATATAAAAGGGCGTTGTTTGTGTTATCTAAGAAATTTGCAGAGAGGGCAAATTACGTTTCTGCTAGAGCCAAATACATGAAAATCTATTATGTGATCACGGCAGCTACTATTATAAAAAAATCTTTCGTGAAAGTCTTTGCCTCTCTCTCTGGGAGCTGCTTTGCTTTATGTGGTCAGAGCTACTGTGCCTAACTGCTGCCCACCAAATGGGTCAGCCAACTTATTCGCTTATTCAACAAGCAATTATTGCACATTTTCTGTATGCCAAACACTTGTGATATGCAGATGTTCTAATTATAGAGACAGGCAAGTAAATTAGCAGTGAGGTATGATAAGTGTTATGACTAAGGCCTGTACAGACAATATGGGAACTCAGAGAAACGCATCATGCACTTTTTGAACATTTGACTCATAGTTGCAGTTCATGGTTCTCTATCTCCCCTTTCAGTCCAGCTCACAATAAAACTACTATCCAAGAAATTTGGGGGTGTTTCCTAGACATGATGGAGGAGTTTAGAGCAAGTTTTCTCAAACCGTGCCACTTTGGCATGTGGACTATTTGGAGTTGAAAGCAATCAAGATCCAACAGACTCAAGAAAAACTTTTAACTCTCTTAACCTGCCTAAAAGAATCTAGATAGGAGGCCAGGCCCAGAAAGAGAGCTATTACCAAGAGATAACTTTTTTTTTATCTAAATGACCTAGCTGTATATCAAGACAAACATCTAATTACCAAACACCTGCTCTTCCTATTGTCCTATGAATCACCCTCCTCCCCTTTGAAGCCCCAGACCTCTATCCTGTTTCTTAGCTCAAGGTAGCATATAAGCCTCAATTGCCTGGTTTATCCTTGGGTCTCATACTCTAATGGAATGTCTGTATGTACATAATTACATTTGTTTTTCTACTGTTAAGCTGTTTATGGTAATTTGATTACCAACATAAGAGCTAACCAAAGAACCTAGAAGGGAGGCAGGAAAATTCTTTCCTCTCCAATAAAGGCATGCTTACTCTGCTCCCTTTCGAACTTTCCAAGTTGGCTTTTCCAGCCTACCACTCTGTGTTGAGTCAGATGTTATCTACATGGAAGTCTAATGAATGTGTTCAAAATATCAGACATGATATGAGAGTTGCTTGCTTGACTCAAGACCTAATGACAAAACACAGAGCAATCAATTAATTAGTCTAAAAATATGTATAGAGCATCTACTATGTAACAGCAAATTGCCAAATGGGCTTTTTTACTCAAATGGTGGATAAAACCCATTAAAAAGTCAATAGTATATCCAGCGATATATAAAAAGAATTATGCACCATGACCAGGTGGGATTTATCCTTCGGATAAAAGGTTGATTTAACATCCCTAAATGAATTAACACAAAACATCACATCAATGCAATGAAAACCAAAACTACACAGTCATCTCAATAGATAGAGAAAAGCACTTAACAAAATCCAACACTTTTTCATGATAAAAGCACTCAATAAACTAAGGACATCTACAAAAAAACCAATAACTAACATTATACTTCATGGTAAAAGACTGGATGCTTTAGATAAGGATTACAACAATATCTGCTCATGCCACTTCTGTTCAGCATTTGTGCTTGAGGTCTAGCTAGGGAAATTGAGCAAGAAAAAGAATTAAAAGGAATACAGATTGGAAAAGAAGAAGTAAATCTATCTCTATCCACAGATGATGTGCACTTATGTATACAAAACCCTAAGTAATTCATACACACACAAAAAACCTATTAAAACTCATAAATGTGTTCAGGACACAAAGGGTTCAGGATACAAGATCAATACACAAAAGTCAATTGTATTTTAGTTCACTTGCAATGAACAATCTGAAAATATAATAAAAAAAAGAATATTGTTCACAATAGCTTCAAAAAGAATAAAGTACTTGTGAATGAATTTAATAAAAGAAGTACAAACCTTAACTTGTACTTGGAAGCTATAAAACATTGTTAAAAATAACTAAAAAAAACAAAATAAATGGAAAAGCATTCCATGTTCATGGACAAAAGACTTAACATTGTTAAAATGGCCATATTCCACAAAGTGATCTGCAGATTCAACACAATCCCTACCCAAATCCCTGCTGACTTCTTTGAAGAAATTAACAACTTGATTCTAAAATTCATATGAAAGTTTAAGGAACTCAAAAAAGCCAAAATTATCCTGAGAAATAAGAACAAAGTTGGAGGACTTACACTCCTTGATTTCAAAACTTATTACAAAGCAACAGTAATCAAGACTGGTGCTGGCACAAGAATAAATGTACAGATCAAAAGAATAAAACTGAGAGTCCAGAAATAAACCCATACATCCACAGTCAACTGATTTTCAGTAAGGGTACCAACACCATTCAGTAGGTAAAATAGTTTTTTCAACAAATAGTGCTAAGGAGTTGTCTTCTACTTGCTAGATGGCATGTTGCCCAATTCATGAATCTCTTAATAAAGCCAATTAGGTCTTCAAGTTTAAACAAACTAACAAACAAACAGTGCTAAGACAACAGGACAGTCATATGCAAAAGAATTAAATTGGACTCTTACCTCATATCATATAAAAAACTAACTCGAAATGGATCAAAGACCCAAATGTAAGAGCAAAACCTATAAAACTTTGAAAAGAAAACATAGGGGTAAATCTTAACAGGAAATCTTAATTGGAAAAGAAGTAAAGCTATCTTAGATTTATCTTAGATTTGTCATTATCTTAGATTATCAAAGGATTATCTTCATTATCTTAGATTTGTCAAAAGATTCTTAGATATGACTCTAAAACGATGAGTAACAAAAAAATGGATATATTGGATTTCATCAAAATTAAAGCACATATGCACTAATGGACTAATAAATAGAATATAAAAGAACACAATAATAAAAAGACAATTCAACTTAAAAGTGAGCAAAGGGGTGCCAGGATGGCTTAGTTGGTTAATCATCTGACTTTGGCTCAGGTTATGATCTCACGGTTCATGAGTTCAAGCCCCGTGTCAGGCTTTGTGCTGACAGTACAGGAGCCTGTTTCAGATTCTCTGTCTCCCTCTCCCTCTGTCTCTCCCCTACTCTCTCTCTCTCTCTCTCTCTCTCTCTCTCTCTGTCTTGCTCTCTCTCTCTCAAAGATAAATAAATAAACATTTCTAAATAAATAATAAAAATGGGCAAAGAATTGGAACAGACATTTCTCTAAGGAAAATATGCAAACAGACAATAAGCACATAAAAAGATGCTCAATTTCAGAGATATTATGATATAATAAAAAATATATTTTTGGTCCTTGTCCCCAGTTCCTGGGACAAGAGTTTCTAAAATACTTGAAAGAGTCCTTTGATCTAATGAGGCAAATCTTGGTGGGTCCCTAGATAGCTTCAGGATGGGGACTGGTCACCAAAAAGCCTTGACTAGAAGCTTGGAACTTTTAGCCTCATCCCCAACCTCTAGGGTAGAGAACCTGGTGACTGAGTTAATGAGTAATCATGCGTACATGATGAAATCTCTAAAAAAAGCCTAAACAACAAGTTTCAAAGAACTTTAGGGTTAATGAACACATCTATATGGTAGGAGGAAGGTGTACCCCAACTCCATAGGGATAGAGGCTCCTGTGATTGGGACCCTTCCAGATTTCATCCTATGTACCTCCTCATCTGGTTTTTCATATGTATCCTTTATAATAATAAATATATCCTTTGTAATAAACGGGTAATAGTACATAAAGTGGTTTCTTGAGTTTAATGAGCCATTTTCTAGCAAATTATTGAAACGGAAGAGAAGGTTGTAGAAACCCCTGATTTACAGCCAGTTGATCAGAAGCACAGGTGACAATCTGGGACTTGCAACTGGGTGTCAGAAGTGGGAGCAATCTTGTGGGACTGAGCCCTTAACCAAGGGGGATCTGTGCTATTTCTAGGTAGATAGTGCTAGAACTGAATTGACTTGTAGTCCATGTAGTTGGTATCTGGAGAGTTGGATAATTTGTTGGTACAGGAAAAATACCCCACACATTTGGTTTCACAAGTGTTGTGAGTAAAAGCAGTTCAACATCATTATTCATCAGGAAACTACAAATCAAAATCACAATGAGATATAATTCCATACCCACTAAAATGACCAGAATAAAAAAAGTCAATGATGGGGTGCCTGAATGGCTCATTCAGTGAAGCATCCAACTCTTGATTTTGGCTCAGGTTGTGATCTCATGGTTTGTGAGTTTGAGCCCCACATTGGGCTGCATGCTAACAGTGAGGAGTCTGCTTGGCATTCTTTCTGTCTCCCTCTCTCTCTGTCCCTCCCCTGCTCCCTCTCCTAAGGGAGGCAAGAATGAATAGAAACCATAACCCTCATGCACCGCTGATGGGAATGTAAAATGGTACAGCTGCTTGGGAAAACAGTCTGGTAATTCTTCAAATGATTAAACACAGAGTTACCAGATGATCTAATGATTATACTCCTAGGTGTATACTCAAGAGAAAGGGAAACATTTCCACATGAAAACTTATACATGACTACTTAGGTGGGCATTACTCATAGTAGCCCAAAGGTGGAAATAACCCAAATGTCCACCCACACAAATCAATAAAGAAAATATAGTACATCCATACAATTGAATGTTAGCCACAAAAAGGAATGAGTACTCATACATGCTACACCATGGATGAGCCTGGAGAACATTATGTTAGGTGAAACAAGCTAGTCACAAAGGATCATAGTTTCTATGATTCCATTCATGGAAAAGTCCAGAATAGGTAAATTTATAGAGACATAAAGGAAATTAGTGGTTGCTTAGGGCTGCAGAAGAAATGGGGAGGGGGGTGGGTGGGTGGAGGGATGATGGCCAAAGGGTGCAAGTTGCCTTTTGAGATGATGAAAATACTTTAAATAGTATTCAATACTTTAAATAGAAAATACTTTAAAATAGACTGTGGTGATGGTTGCGTATATCTGTGAATATACTAAAATCCACTCTGCTACACTCTTTAAATGAGTGAATTGTATGGTATGTGAATTATATCACAAACTGTTGTAAAAAATTTTGCAATAATTTTTTGTCACATACTCTAGAACTACTAAACTGCCTTTCAAACATGGGGAAACATTTTCCAACAATAAGCGTGGAAGATAAGGAATTTGTGATTCTCAACACTGTGTCTTAGGAATCAGACTGGGGTAGGAGTTCAAGTAACTGGCAGCAAGTCTTGGAGGCAAAAGCCAACACAGGGCTTCAAGTGCAAAAGTCTAGGTTGGCTTAACCTCTGCTGTCCTATCTATATTTATATAAGCAACACTGGGAACTTGAAGTATTCGATCCTAAAACCTCAAAGTATCTCAAGTTCAGTTATTTGAATCTCATAATTGCAAAGCATTTGCTGCCTTAGTTATGCCTAAATAATTGCTGGTTTTTCCTTAGTAAATTGGACTTTTGTATAATTCTTGTTTCCATGTGGTATTTTCCAATACTCAGGGTTTGTATCATGCCTACCTTCTTGCCGCAGTTTTTAAATAACAACTGATCTCCTCCATAATAGTTACAAGTGACAGCATCACTCTGAAAGCCAAAAATAATATTGTTTTTAATATTCTAAAATGGAACAATATTTAACAAGTAAATGTATGAGCACTTCGGGATAAATGGAGCCACCAGACTCAAAGAGAGACCCTGAAATATTTCCTGTCCTTGTACAGAAGAGAGATAATGGGTGAATGTCTTTATGTAAGTGTTCTCACTGAAGTTTATTTGCTTCAGGTCTAAGGTGGAGTAGCGTTTTGCCACGAAGAGCCTTACACGGTGCTGTGTGAGGTGTTTTACCTTCACAGGTCTTGCTCCCATTAGTACCTGCTGAATGATGGATTTTTAATCTACATGGGAATTTTTCATATATCAGAAGACAATTTTTAAATCCTGGAGATACCTATATTAATTTCACACCCTTCAAGGACATTTCAAGATTCCCTAGAGGGCTGTTTCTTTTTCTCTTTGCAATACACCTGCTGTAGGAAAATGTTAAGCACTAGTATTGAGTACTTGGACTTTCATTGTTAGGAAGGGATGATCAGGAAATCCAGGAGGATTTCAAGTTGGCCTGGAGACTAATGCCTCATGGTAATCACGACATCAAGACCCAATTACATGGGAAGAGTCTCAGTTATTCAACAACTGTGTGCTGTGTCCCTATCGTGTGCAAAGCACCGAGCCAGCTAGTGAGGCATTCAGCACCAAGGCCAACGAAGGAGATGACACACACATAGCCATCATATCAGGCCACATGTAATGAAAGCAGTTGAAAAGGTACACAGTTCTGCAGGAATTCTGAGTGCGAGGAGCTGATATTGGCTTCATTGGAGATGGCGGTATTTGAGTTGAAACTTGAAGAATGGTATTTCAGCAGATTAAAGGAGGGTGAGCACATTAAAGACAGAGGTAAGTGGGCAAACGAAGAAACATAAATCTTGAGATATTTTTTTCAAAGGTGAATAATTATGTTTGACTGGCCCGTAGAAAATGAATAGGAAAGAGACCTGGAAAGTATGTCGAAGCTAGCTCATGAATGAGATTAGAATATCAGTTTATGAAATTTGGATTTTATAAAGGGGAACTAGCTGACTGTTACAAGTCCAAGCAAGATACATGAGGGTTTCTAGCATATACAGAAAGCGGCATTTTAACAGCTGACTCCCTAGAAGTGGGAGACAAGCTGGATATTAAGTGTAAAGGAAAGGAAAGAGGCCAAGGTCACTCCTGGGCGCTGAGATTAAGATGTGGGATAGAAATGGGAATATGAAAAGAAAGCTCTAGTTTGGGGAGGAAGCATACCAATTAAGTTTGTGAAATTAGATGGAGCATTTCAGGGCATATCCAAAATGTGTTCCTGGGTATCAGGGGGAAGCATGAGATTAGTGTTTGAAGAGAAGTCAGCACCGTAGACTGTAGGTTTGGGGTCCACGGACACACCAGTGATGCCTGAAAGCCTCATGAACTGATAAATAAAGAGAATGGATTACAAATAAAATCAAGTAATTCAAGAGACATTGTCAGGAAATAAAAGATCACTGAAGGAGAAACACTAGGTGAGAAAAAGAAACAAAACCCAGGGACAAGCCAAGGACAGAATATGGAGGACACCCACTTTTTCAAATCAGAGAAGAGTCTAGACAAAGGAGGTGTCAGAAAGGAGAGAGAGAGAGTGGAGGGAATTTCAAGGAAAAGAAGTTAGGAGACAAAGGAGAAATAATGACAAAAGATGCAAAGCTCGTGGTTTCACAGGAGGTAAACTGTTTGGAGAGAAATCATCAAAGAAGTGAATATATAGTAATGCTATTATTAACTTACGGTTATATAAAACATTTGCATAACTTATCAAGCACTTTCAAAACTCCCGAGCAATGTAGAAAATTTTACTAGTAAAGTTCGTTTTCAAGCTTAAATCGTCACTTACAGAAAGTGTGAAACCAATGAGAAAACCAGCAATAGATCAGAGAAAAGGCTAATTATCATTTAGAGTGTAATTAATGCACCTTATAACTAATTAATAGACTCCATGAGAGTCTCAAATTCCTACATCATTTGTAGGTGGATCAATTTTATATACCCATCTCATATTAAAAAGGAAAAGTGACCAGGGTTTTGAATTTAAAAAAGGAAAATGTAAAGGTCAGCTTTAATCTTTATAACTGTAATAAAAATGAGACAACTTTTCACTAAATTCAAAGGTTAAATAAAGGAATCAAGAAAGAGAAAAGGTGTGTTCAGGACAATCATTTTTAAACTCCAGAAGATTAAATAGACCCAAGAGATAGACTGTAAAACTATACAAATCTCCTTTCACCAATAAAACATTTACCTTTTATTTTTTAAAGATGTTTTCCTTTTCCTAAATATATATCATGTAAAAAGATCTTTCCCTGAAAGCAATTTAAGCTCAAAGTTCTACGAAGGAAAAACTGCAAATTTAGCAAATTGCTTCCTTTATTATTTTCTAAGTGAGTACTTCAAATATAAAGGCCATTTCATTTGGCTCATCGGGAAGTCCTTTTGTTTGTTAAGGTTAACTATATTTAGTTAGGAGAAGATAATTCTATAACTGCTTTGAAGGGTAACCTTGACTGTTCTGATAAAACATTCAGTTATACAATCTTCAGCACCATTACTAAATATTAGCACATGCTGGAGGGATAGGAAGAAATAACTCTTCCTACTGGAGCTGGATTCGTTGAAATGTTATGTGTGTTTATATTTTCCATTTAACTATAGCCTTTCTTTTCTTTGAGTACACACAGACCTTATTTTGACCTTAAATTTGTAATGTATCTTACAACTTTAGGATTTTCACAAAACTCATCGCACTGGACTCTTTAAAAAACTCCATGTGGTAAGCAAATCAGAGATTATAATTCCAATTTCACAGATGAAGAAAATGACTCAGAAAGGTGAAGAACCAACCAGAAGACCTATTGCAAGTTAGTAGCAGAACCCTGCTTTTCAAGATAATCAGGGAATCTGCTTGTTCATCCAGGATCTGTTTTCCACACTGGAATGCAAGCTCCCAAAAGACTGTCATTCATTGGCGAAACTCCTGTATCTGAATCATGGCCTGGCAGATATTAGATGCTCACTAGTTATTTCTTATATAAATGAATAGATAGTGATAAATTCAAGTGGACAAACATCAACAATAGCTGCTGCATTGATGGAATGAGGACAGAATTATGAAGAATGTGTGAAATTTGAGTCAACATTATGAAGACTGTCTTCTTTTACTTGTTAGAATAGGTTTGTTGAGTATAAATCACCCATTTAAAAGGACAGTTAAATGAATTGGGCAACCATCCTCACGGTACAATTTTAGAACATTGCTATCATTTCCAAGAGATTGTCCATGCCGATTTTCAGCCATTCTGCATTCCTACCCTGAGTCCCGTGCAACTGCTAATCTACTCTCTGGTATAGTTGCCTTTTTTTGGACATCTTGTATAAATGGAGTCATACAGTAAGTGCTCTTTGTCTTGGGCTTTTCATAATGTCTTTGGGGTTCATACATGTTGTAGCGTGTTTTCAGTAGTTCATTCCTTTTTATTGCTAAATAATATTCCATTGTTTGGATAGACCACATTTTGTTTACCCATTCACCAGTTGATGGATACTGAGTTGTTTCCACTTAGCTGAAAACCAATCAACCATAAATGTAAGAGTTTACTTGTAGACTCTCAGTCCCAGTCCATGGATCTATATGAAAGATTATGTTCTTGGTTGCTTCACATTCCAGTATTTACACATTAATTTATTGATTCAATAAATATTTTTGAGCCTCTATAATATACCAGACCTTGTGTTGTGCAGTGAGGTTGGAACAATGATGAGTCTTCATCTTTAGGTAGGCTCAAAAGTAAGGTGAAGCATTGGTGAAATCTACTTTAACGATAATCGAAGCAAGGTACAAATTTCTTTTGGGTTTCTGGTTAATTGCTGTATCAGAAGAGTTACAGGAGTTACATAGGGCAGGATCATGATTGTTAGAACTCTGAATAGTTATACTTCCTTATATTTATTTTTATGATCCCTTGTCACAATTTGGGATTATGTGCTTGTTTGTAGTGCATGGAAAGGCAATGCTGGAGAGGTTATTTTTAAAGCAATTAGAACAACGTAAGTGCCTAGAATATAGAGCACAGTATGTGACGAATATGTACCTGTTAATAATAATGTCTGGTAAGTAAATGTTGCTGTCATTTCCAGAATATGAATTCTCCCTTTAAATAAAGCAAATATTCTTATCTTCTGAGAACTATAATACCAAGTGTTAAAACCTGATTAAAGAAATAATTTAGGTGATCCAAACAAATCATTTAATGCTTCTTGAAGCAGTCTGTCTCCATCCCCACAGGTCCAGAAAACTGAAAAAATGGAGCAAAAATAGGAAGCTTTTATGGGATAAAGAATAAATAACACAGAGGAGAAAAATGTTTTAAAACTGACTGGGGCCACACAGACAACCTTGTTTGGGATGAGAGGGAATAAGGATGTAAGCATGGAGCCCAGAATTGACTTGGCCTTAGGGGGTTGGCTGACGGGATATGCTGTGTTTCTGACCAAGGGGAGCATTGACAGGAACGTGAAAGTGATTTAAGTCCTTGATTTGCTGACATGGCTCCCTGGGCAGGCGTGGCTCCATCTTGGGCTTACGAATTTATTTCAACACAAAGTTTGCTCTCTATCAAAAATTTTACTAGAAAATACTCTGATCGGCAAGGTCAAAGCATATTCAATAATTTGTACAGCTGCATTAAAGGATCAACTGGAAAGATGAATAATTACTGAATTGGACTCCTGACAATGAAAACAAATGAGAATAATTTCAAATGGCGAAGAACAATCTTGCATAATTTTAATGATCTAAACCACAGAAAGAATTTTAAAAACTTTCAGTACTAAAAAAGTTCATTCTTGATTCTTGTCTAATGGAGTTTAATAATATAATTAGGAAAACAGCTATCAAAGTGGAAATGAGTTAAACATAAGTACCTGCCTTCTGGTCAGTTCTTCCCACTTGTACTCACTAGCTCAGATGCCCAGAAGGCAGGGCTGGGGCCACCATCAGGACTCATCATTGTACTCACTGTACATCATTCTACTCATCATTGATGGCTTCACTTAAAACTCAATCCAAGAAATGGCAAATTATAAAGTGGAAACAAGTGATGAAGCAGAATGGAATAGAAATTCTTGAAGGTTTTGGAAATCATTCTGATCCTCAGAAAAAAGCACTATCCGTTTTCATTTCAAAGGATTTTTGGCTGTCTCTCATAAAACCTGCCAGAGGAAAGATTACTTTTCTGAATAATCTTATATATGTCATTGAACCACTAAAGAACTATAGATTTTCCTTTTTCATCTTGGCTTCCAGAAAACTTAAAACTGAATTTAATGTCCAGTTGCTGCATGGATCTCCAAGTTTTTTTTTTGAATTATATTCATGTTTTAAATGTCAAATCCAAATGATTATTTTATCTTTTCTTTTTTTATTGTAAGATACTTCAATTTTTTAAAACCAGGGCAGAGTATAATTTTTCTAAAAGAAAGATTTCTGAGGTACTACATTCCAAATCTGTTACCAGCCAGTAACTTCCTACCTTTCTGTACCCACAAACGTATTACCACTCCCCACCTAAATCCAAATAATCTAAAGGATTATCTTTTTCACCAATTAGAGGGAATCTTATTTAGAGATAGGATTTTATTTTTTTAACATCTTGGGTATTAGTAAGATTGATGGTTTTGTTTATTTTTTTAATACAGTTAAGTGCTAATGAAGAGTCTGTAGAAATAGTGGGAAGACAGAATCGGTATATAAAAATCCATAATATAGATTCTAAAATCAATATTGCACTATAACTTGAGAAAATTCTTTTTAAGGAAGGTTAGGAACTATTGAGATAAACACAGGACTTTTTTTAATCTTTTCGCTCACAAAGTGTATGTCATTCTTCTGGCAGCATTTCATTTAAAATATGAATTCCAGGGGTACCCACATGGCTCCCTGGGTTAAGCGTCCAAATCTTGATTTCAACTCAGGTCCTGATCTCGTGGTTTGTGAGTTAGAGTCCTGCATCAGGCTATCCACTGACCGTGTAGAGCCTGCTTGGGATTCTCTCTCTCTGCTCCTCCCCCTCTTGTGCGCTGTCTCTCCCTCCGCCCCCCAAAAATAATAATGAACTTAAAAAATAAAATAGAATATGAATTCTAGCAGAATAAGAACTATACCAACTGGGAACCATACCAAAGGACAACAGTTAAACCAAGATTTTTTTATAGTATAATAATATTTAAAAACTAGAAGCATTTGAGATTATACAGGTAATAAATATTATACGTAATATATAATATAAATATAGTAAGTATGCAATTAAAAACAAATCGAAGTGACATTGCATAAACATAATAAAATGTTATCCTGAAATTTGGCCAACAATCAGAAATACATATGCCTGGAACCTATTCTGGACGTGCTGATCCAGTAAGCCTGGAATAGTGTTCTGGTGTGTGGTTAGGCTGAGAACCTGAAATCAGACCACAGCAAATCTGGACATCCTACCTAAGGAAATAATCAGAAATGAAAAAAATAAATACGCATAAAGATGTTCATCACTGAATTATTTATAATGGCAAACTAGTGACATGCTATTAAGTAAATCAAATAAACTACAATATATAAATGGAACGGCACCAGGCTATTTATAATTATGTATGTGGAGAATTTAAAGACACAAGATATTTTTATAACATTAGGAATCCACTAGACTGTAGGCTCCATAGAAAGTCTTTTCGTCCCTTTGGTTCACTATTCTATCCCTGAGTGCCTAAATAGTGTCTGACGCATAGTATGTGATCATTAAATTCTTGTTAAATAAAAGAATGAATAAATAAACTAAAAAAAACAGGATATAAAATTGCACATATAGTAATAGCCATATGTATACAGAATTATATTTTAAACATCATTGAAAAGTTAAAGGAAGTGTGCTATTTGTTTTCATTCATAAAAAAATAAATAAAAGACAAATAAAAATTTTAAGGGAGAATCTATGTTCATGGCATCTGTTAAACTCTGATATGGCAAGGTAATTCAGATTTTGACTGTGGGAATTGGGGATTCATGAAAACATTTACTCATAGATTCTCCTAGATCAAAAATCTTAGAATTAAAGTCGGTCAGGCAAGGGTGGGAAGATTGATCTTGGCAGGAAAATGCCAGAGATGGCATCCAAAAGAACACACACATAGACCCTATGTGTCTCTCAAAAAGCTACAATTACAACCTGCCCCCCCCCCCATGCTTTCTATAGATTGAATCTGATTCTTGACACCTAGCTGTGCCTCTAGTTGATGTGGAGGGCGCTCTGGCTCTGTGTGCTTATGTCACGGCAGAGGAAGCCTGTTGGGCACAGAAGGTGTGCACAAACGCTTGATGATTGACTGGTTGATTGGAAAGAGGAAGATATGAGTCTGGAGGACAGACTGTCAGTTCCAGATGGTTCCCTGAGGAAGAACAGGAGGCGATCCAGGAATCTCTGCCCCAGAAAAACCACAGGCTGTCAATTACATGCATCAAGCAATGTTGAGAAGAGACAAAGTGGAAGGGAAAAAGAACCAAGAAGTTACTCTTCTTGAATGTGTGGGTTTTGCCCTATTTTCGTCTCACCTTTGCCAATTTGCAGGATCTTCCCAGAGTCCGCATACAATCCCCCGAACGTCTGCACCTCTCTTCATGTTTCAGTTGTGACTAAAGTAAAAACAAATCGGCTTCATGATTCTATTTCAGGTTTTTCTCCCGAACACCATCCTTTCAATAATTTTCCCTCTTTTTTTTTTTCGAAAAAGTTTATTTGCTGCCAAAGAGAAAGTGTGGGTCTTTGTTATTAATGTTGTAGAAATACAAATATGTCCACCTCAGAAAGGAGTCTTCATTAACTCCCACAGCCCAGAAAATTAAGGCACGCCTCATCAGGATCCGAGCTTGCTGTCGACTAAATTGCAAGGGACTAGTTGAGTTGCTGGGGTTCATAATGCTGATAGAGCGGTTTCCACGTGAATGAAGGATAAACAGCGATTAATTTCAGCCAATAAATAATGGTTTGAGGCCCACATTGAAAGAGGAACAATTACTTTTCCATTTTTCCTGCCAAATGAGCTGATAAGAGAAAACAGGGGAGTTGGCCACGTAAATCAGTCTTAATTTTATCTTCCCCATTAAAAAGCAGCCATTAAGACCATCTTCGGCTCATTTCATCCTCCTCTTGTTTCACTTTTTCAATTTGCACAAAAGGGGGGAGTTTGCTCGTCATAAAATTTCACTTTGGCCAACCTATCATTTGCATCTGGGCCAATAAATAGCAATTAGCATAAACATTTAAATCAGGAACTGGAACAAATTCTTGTTCCCCCAGCAAGCTGTTAAATTACAGTATTTTACTATATATAAGAAGCACTAAACAAAAGATCTGTCGGGCACTATTATCCTCTTTCAAATAGGACATGGTTCAAAGAGAAATAATAACTCCAAACCCACAAACTTCTCACTCAGATCCAGGGTATCTGTCTCCTATGGGCTTGACCTGTAGAGTCAATGTTTCTTAGCCACTGTTTGAATCTCAACCAAACAAGTTTATATATATATATATATATATATATATATATATAATTTATTTTGATAGAGAGTCTGCATGAGTGCGGGAGGGGCAGAGAGTGGGGGAGAGAGAGAATCCCAAGTAGGTTCCAAGCTATCAGTGCAGGGCTCCATGAGGGGCTCAGTCTCACGAACCATGAGATCGTGATCTGAGCCGAAACCAAGAGTTGGACACTCAACTGACTGAGCCACCTTCGCTCCCCGAAAAGTGAGTTTTAACTCAGTTTTGTAAAGGATAGTAATTGCAGTAAACATAAGTATATGCTCTGCATTATTATTAAAAGATAATCAACAAGAGTTGTTTTGAGCTCAAATCAAAGTCCATTACACAAAATGCAATAAGATGCATATAATAGGGAGATAAGAATTGTCCACTCTTGGCATTAAGGTGTGCTCCTGAGTGCAGAGGACGAACACTATGATCAAAATCTCAATGTGGAAAGGTGCAGACCCATAGCCCATCCTGCCCAGTGCTCCTTTCTCACCGTGGCCTCTGGAGATGGTTATAAGAGATTCGTTGACTTCTGGAAAATTGTTCACAAAGACAGAAAAGTATCCCCAGACTTGCCTTTACCTAAACCCAGTCACATTTTTGGTTCATGTTCTCTCCTGACACATCAGAAGGCTATGATAAGGCTTTATAGAAAGAGATTAAGTGGAGAAATGTAGAGACTGGCCCTGGGTGACTGTCTCCAAACTAAGTAGTAAGTCTGGCACCTTCTTTCCTTTCATTGTCAACTGAAACTTACTTCATTATTTATCTATGGCTCATTGAAAGTCAAGGTGAGTGCTTCTCTTGATTAGGCCCTAATTAATTTTGGCTGGAAACCCAGAGTGGAACGGAGTGGTTCTGGTGTTTTTTATGAAAGCTTTCATCGGGAAGATTCGGGTTTGCCAATGAAACATTAACTGCTTCTAGTTTGCATGTATGTGAAATGGTTATTTGCTATTCATAGGTTCTAGTGAGAGGACCCTGAAAAGTTGAATCAGTTGTTCCTTTCTGCTATTATTGACAGATTATTTTCTTATTTCTACAAGGTATTTAAAATGAAGGAAAAAAACTTCCCTTACTTCTGTGGAATTTGAACATAGTCAACTTGCTGTCAACTGAAAACATAGAGGCAATGCTTCCACCATCTCTGGAACTAGTCAAATGTTAAATGATGTTCCTTCTATTTCTTGTAGGACATCAAAAATTGCTCAAGTCTCAGTTTTGAGTTTATATTCTATGAGTTTAGCTATGTGAATGTACACGCCCTCCTTTATTCATTCCCCTTCATAGCCCCCACCAAACTATGCACTGCCTCTTATCCCATCATACCTATTCTTGGACCTTGGCAGGGGGGAAAAAAACAGGAGAAAAGAGAAAGAGATGCTGATGTTTCACCCCAATCTTCAAGGGAATGAGCAGAATAAAAGGCACCAGGAACCAAAGCTTCTCTCCTTCTTGACTTCCTCAACTGCCACCTTCCCCAAGTAGGTGATGATAGATTTATTTAATCTACAAGCATTTGTTAGTTCCTGATGTGTGCCAAACCCTGCTAAAGCCGCTTGATGGAAGGCCTGTGGCCTTCTCATCTCAATTTTGGGGTAAGAAAATTCAACATAACAAGTGAAGCTATTTGCCACGCTATGGATCAATACACTTCAAAGCAGCAATTATATTGGTTTGCAAAAGCACATAAACTGCTTTCAGTCTACCTGTCCAATGTATTGGAGTATAAAGCTCAAGATAGGTAGGTTACTATTCACAACTACAGCAAACATCTCAGCATACTCTGATTGGTCTATAGCACTCATGTTGGAAAACATTTTGACAGGTGTTCAATATCACACTGAAAGGGAAACCCTGTTGAGACAGTTTCTCAAGAAACCCAGGTCTGGTAAATAGACACCCTGTATACGTGTAGAGAATGTGGCCAAAGCAATACTACCTGTAGCCACACCAGTTTCTTGTCTAGGGTACACAGAGACACTGCATTTCCCAGTTTCCATGCAGTTAGGTTGTGGCTGGCTACATTTTGGTTCATGAAATATGGACAAAAGTTACGAGAGTCACTTCCAGGACTAGCCCTAAAACATCTTACCTCTTTTCTTTTTTTTCCTTTCCTCGGTAGACTTGCGACCACTGGTTACAGTGGAGTAGCTCAGAGATGGAGAAGGCAATATTAGCCTGTAACAGGAATTAAAAAATCAACTTTTAGTACATGAAACCACCAAGATTTCAGGGCTTGTCTGTTATGGCAGCTGTTCAATTACCCTCAATACTGCAGAATAGGTAAAAAATAAGTAGGATGATCTAAAACAAATGATCTCTGTAATTGGGACAGCCAGGGCTCAGATGTGTAGAATACCCAGAACTACAGAAATGTTCTTTCTCATGAACTTAGAGCATAGCAAAAATCAAAACCGAGTCAATTAAATAGTAAGTTACGGCAGAATGGGGCAGACTTATTTTCATGTTTAATACTATTCCTTTGTACCTTTCCTAGGTTTTAATTCATTTGTTATGCACTGGATCAGTGGGAGACAGACCATGCCTCTTCTAAGGAAAAGAATCAAATGAGAAGCTAAGGAGTTAACACTCAGTTGTCTAGTCCCAGAGACAAGCTGCTGAGGAAGTGAGGGTAGGAGGGTGGGGAAATACTTTCAGACAAAATTAAGGAAAATGAATGTCAAAACTTACTGAACCGCTTAAAGTAAAAGTTAAGATATATTTAGAAAGGGGCGCCTGGGGGCTCAGTCATTTAAGCATCTGACTTTGGTCAGGGTCCTGATCTTGCAATTCACGAGTTCAAGCCTTGTGTCTGGCTCTCTGCTGTCAGCACGGAGCCTACTTCAGATCCTCTATCTTCCCTTTCTCTACCTTTCCCCTGCTCATGCTCTCTCTCTCTCTCTCTCTCTCTCTCAAAAACACATAAACATTTTTAAAAATATATATTTGGAAATTATAATGAGTAGTAATATTCTGAATAAAATATCATTATGGGGCACCTGGGTGGTTCAGTCGGTTAGACATCAGACTTTGGCTCAGGTCATGATCTTACAGCTCGTGGGTTTAAGCCCCACGTCAGGCTCTGTGCTGACAGCTCAGAGCCTAGAGCCTACTTCAGATTCTGTCTCCCTCTCTCTCTGCCCTTCTCCTGCTTGTGCTTTGTCTCTCTCTCTCTCTCTCTCATAAATAAGCATTAAAATTTTTTTAATATCATTATAACATCCCTTAGTAAGTTAATGGATATACCACATTCAACATAGTTACACATTTGGATTCTGTTTTGCATTATTTATATATTGATCATATATATGAATGAATGAAGCAGAACTATTTTGTTTCAGTAATCTGTTGATTTCTTGCACTAAGACAAACATTTTTGTCTTATTGGGGGTTTTATACTATCTTTAAAATTTTGGAGATTATAAAAAAGAAACTATGTTATAGAATATTTAGAAAATAAGGATAAGTAGCAAGAAAAAAATCAATCTCTCGTACTATTACCTCCCAGATAATACAGTAGCATTTGTGTAAATGTGTTATGCCAATTTTGCAAACTATGTTTTACCCAAATTGAAAGTCCGTTTATATTGAAATTTGCCCTATGAGTTTTTTCCCTGCCATTTACTTCTTACTAAAATTTCCCTTTGGTTTTCCACCTCGAGAATAGCAAAATCTAAATCTATGTACAGTAGGACACACGGAGCTACAGGTGTGCCCAAATATTGGCTCCCTCTGCTAATATGGCCACCTGGTGGGACCTGAGGCTGTCAGTATCCTCAGTCCCTTATGCTAGTGTCTTGTAAAAATCTCGTAACTTTCTATGTCAGCTGTGACATGAAAAGGATCCAGAAACACTATAGACTATTATCTTCCCTTCCAATAACAACCCGTGGATATTTGTATTAAATTTGTTAACTGTACATATAATTATTACTTGTAATAATTGTAACAATGCATTAATTTTAAAACTTATTTTCATGTTTACTACCATGCCTTTGTACCATTCCTAGGTTTTAATTCATTTTTCATTTTGCTAGAGTTTATGTTATTTTTTTCCCAGGCAGGGTACAAGAGTGATATATTTTTTAAAATATTTGTTTGTTTGTTTGTTTGTTTGTTTGTTTGTTTGTTTAGAGACAAAAAGAGATAGAGAGAGAGAGCACTCATGAGAAGGATAAGGAGAGAGAGAGAGAGAGAGAGAATCCTAAACAGATTCCACACTGTCAGTGCCGAGCCCAATGCGGGGCTCAATCCCAGGAACCATGAGATCATGACCTGAGCCGAAATCAAGAGTTGGATGCATAACTGACTGAGCCACCCAGGCAGCCCAAAAGTGATATATTTTTTAGCCCTTTTGCCTGGAAGCCTTCTTATTTTGGCTTAGCAGCACGTGAGTGATAACTCACGTTGGAATTTAATTCTTAGGTCACAATCTGTTTCCCTTAAAAGACTGCAAACATTTTTCCAACATTTTTTGACACTTAGTGTCACAGAAGTCCAAATGCTGTAAATAACTGCAAAATAACTGCTGTTATTTGTATTTATTTTTAAAACTCAACTTTTTCCAATTTTAGGGGCTCTTTTAATCAAATTGGTTTAGATTTTAGAAATCTCTTCAAATTCTAGGTTGATATTTATTGAGCTCAGAATATTTTCCATCATAACTATGGTTAATTCTATCCTTTTGTTTTGGTTTATTCCTCTGGAATACACTTAATTAATTTAGTTAATTTTACAAATTTATTTATCGATTACCACTATGTGCCAAACACTGTGTTGAAAATTGGTAGGTTGGGTGAATATAGCAGTGAGTAGGAAAGATTCATAATAGTTAAGGAAAAATATAGGATCCTAACTCGTAAGAAGATGCATATTTATAATATTTAAGATGGGTATTCATTCTCTGTGGCTGTCATGTCCTTATTTTTTTAATATTGGTCATTATGCTCTGCATTTTATATTATTTTTTTAGGTTTATACCATCACTTCTAAAATCTTATGGTTTCAGTTTCGCCCCTAACCGCTTTTGACGAAAACTTCAATTCTACTCAATTTTTGTGCTTCATAGATGGTTTATTACCCCTGTCTCCCCTCTTATCACGTCCTTCCCTTTAATCTATTCAAAATAAAGTTTCTTTTTGCTTTACTGCAGAGACTATGACCTCCAAAATCTTTTCCACCTTCAACTTTTTAAACAATTAGGATATAATTCATATACCATGCAAGTCTTACAATATATTTGTATATTTTAAAGTATACAATATAGTGGTTTTCAGTATCTTTTTAAGGTTGGGCAACCATCTGTATCTAAATCTAATTCCAGAATATTTTCATGACTCCCCCCTCCCGAAAAAAACCTTGCACTTGCTACAGTCACTTTCCATCTCATCCAACCCCCACCTTCTAGAAACCCACTAATCTGCTTTCTAGATCTTTAGACTTGTGTATTCAAGACATCATATAAATGGAATCTTGCAATAAGTTGCCTTCTTTGTCTAGCTTCTTTCACTTAGTATAATGTTTTCAAGATTCATCCTGTTATAAAAATGTGTGAGTACTTTAGTCTTTTTAATTGCTGAATAATATTCCATTCTATGTATGTACCACTTTGGCTTTTCCATTCATCAGTAGAGGAACAACTGGGATGTTTCCATCTTGCAGCTGTTTTTGAATAATGTTGTGATCAGCACTGTATACAAGTTTTTGTGATATGTTTTCAGTTCTTTTGGATATCTACCTTGAAGTGGACTTGCTAGATCATTCAATAAGTCTATGTATGAGTTTTTAAGGAACTGCCAGACTGTTTTCCACGGCAACTGCACTACAGCACTTAATAATAGTTTCCTTTTGATTTAGTTTGGTTATTGTTTCTGTTGTTTTTAGTATAGCCATCTAGTAAATGTAAAGTTCTGTCTCACTGTGGTTTTAATTTTCCTTTTCCTAGTGACTAATGATGTCACTTATGAGCACATTTTTATGTGCTTATTGACCATTTACATATCTTCTTTGGGGAAATGTGTTTTGGGGGTTACCATTCATTTTTTATCTGGGTGTTTCCCTTTCTGTTGTTGAGTTGGAAGAATTCTTTATATACTCTGGATACCAGAATTTTATCAGATACATGATTTACAAACATTTTCTCCCATTCTGTGGATTGTCTTTTGAGTGTCTTGACACTGTTTTTTGATGGACATCTTTTATTTTCATGAAATCAAATTTATACACCTTTCCTTTGGTTGCTCGTGTCTTTAGTGTCATAGCTAAGAAACTGTTGCCTAACCAAAAGTCACAAAGATTTATGCTTATGACTTCTTCTGAGTTTTACAGTTTTGCTCTTTCATTTAGGTCTTTGATTCATTTTGCATTAATTTTTCCATATTGTATGAAGTAGAGATTCAAGTTCATTCTTTCTCAAGTGCATATCCAGTTGTCCATTTGTTGAAAAAACTAACCTTTTCCATTGTATGGTCTTGGTCTCTTGGCAAAAATCAATTGGCCATAGATGTCCTTCGGTTCTCTTCCATTGATCTACATGAGTATCACTGTGTCAGTACCATACTATCTTGAGCACCGTGATATTGTAGGAAGTTTTGAAATAGAGAAGTGGGATATCCCCAACTTTGTTCTTCTTTTTAAAGATTAGTGGGCTGTTCTGGGACCCTTGCATTATCACATGAATTTCAGACTCAGTTTGTCCATTTCTGCAATAAAGACAGAATTTTTATAGGCATTGTACTGAGTCAGGGGACAATGTGGGTGGTGCTATAACCTAACAATATTGTCTTCTAATCTATGACACAGAATATTATTCTATTTACTTAGATCTTTATTTTTTTTCAATCACATTTTATAGTTTTCAGTTTACAGTTCTTATACTTCTTTGGTTAAATTTATTCCTGGGGTGTCTGGGTGACTCAGTTGGTTAAGCACCCGACTCTTGGTTTCAGTTCATGAGTTCAGGCCCCATGTCAGGATCCATGTTGGCACTGAGGAACGTGTTTGGAATTCTGTCTCCCTCTCTTTCTGTCCCTCTTCCACTTGCAGTGTCTCTGCCTCTCTCAAAATAAATAAATAAGCTTAAAAAAATAAAATAAAATAAATTTATTCCTAATTACTGTATCATTTTTGCTTCTTTTACAAATGGTCCTTGACATTTTATTTTGGGAACTTACAAACTTACAGAAAAGTTAAAAGAATAAATAACACAATAGAGTTCCATATACCCTACCGTTCACCTAGATTCACCAATGTTAACATTTTGACATATTTGCTTTCTCTTATTTCCTCCCTTCCTTCTCTCTCAACCACTCCCTTTTTCTTCCTTGGAAAAATATTTCTAAATTTCATAAAAGTGACTCACAAATAAACATTTTGACTAATATTCTTTATATCATTTGAGGACAACTCATTTTTAAAAGAGTAACATTTTAAAAAATGCTTTCTTGGCCCTGCTTTGATGGTACTTCCCCTCCCTTAATGTTATAATTCTGAATGCTGTTTATAATTGGGCAGGAAAGCCAAGGATGGTTAATAACACCTCCAACTGTCACATATTCCAGTGTCCTACATCCTGGGGCAGGAACAAACATCAACAAATAAATGGGAAGTCTTGCATGGAACCTCAATGGGTGTCTTTTAATTACTGCTACAGTATTTTGTTGGACAACAAAGGACAAGTAAAGACTCTTTCAGGAAAGGGGCACCTGGATGGCTCAGTTGGTTAAGCACCTTACTCTTGGTCTTAGCTCAGGTCTGATCTCAGGGTTGTGAGTTCAAGCCCTGTGTTAGGCTCTACTCTGGGTGTGGAACCTACTCAAAAAAAAAAAAAGGCTCAGGAAAAAAAAAATCATGTAGTTTTATTCATTCATTCATTCATTCATTCATTTGATAAACGTTGTTCTAAAGTCTGTAATTATCAGGTATGGTGTTAGGTACTAGGGTACAGAAATGAAAACAGACTTGGTCCCTGCCCTGATGGAAGTTAAAAGCTAGTGGGATGACATATCATGAGCACACAAATAAATATATACAAGTCCATAATTCCCTATCAAATATTTTGATGTCTATAAGGATATCAAAACAGAAAACATTTTCTCTGGTAACAGAGAGTATTTTCATAATTTTGTTATTAGTGATACCTGATCTGTAATGACATAAAGCTGCTTTGTTTATTCATCTATTTATTCATCCATCTCACTTGATAGGAATATTCATGTCTTGAGCTACAGAAATATTAATGTTCTTGATTATAAGGTGCTGCCCCACACTCTTTAAATTAAAGTTTATGCACCATATCATCTCTCTAAAAGAAAAAACTATCTAAATTCTGAAACACACCTGGCATCAATACTTCAGGTAAAGGGAACAGAAGGGAATATCTGGAACAGAAGATATTTGACATTATAAAGGAAACTGTCAGGATTGAGTGATAGCAAATAGTGAGAAATAGTTGGTTAGGGACAAATAGAATCCATTTGGGAGCAAAGCACTCTCAGAATGTACAAACTAAAGCCCGAAAAATAAGAAACCAGTTACAGAAAGTTTCAGGGAGGGACAGCGTGTAAAGCTTGTTACATGCAAAGGAAAAGTAAGCAAAAATTCTAAGAGGTAAATTTTGTGGCTGGATGTAGTAACTCTTGCTACTTTGGGAAAGTAGAGAAGGATTTCTAAATCCATCCACAAATGTAAGTCTACACCCCCTTCCTTCCCCCAATCCCAGCTCTTTAAACAAGAGTGTCCTATTATGTGAGAACTTCCCCCTCCTACAGAAGATATGTTCTGGAATAAGAGACTTGCTTGACTGGTTGGAAAACTCTTAGTAGCCACTAAACATAGTACTCTGCTTAGAGTCTCCTGTCGGACAAAGGGTATTGTTTCCCTCCTCAAAAACTATGTGTTCCCCTAAAGATGGGTCTTACAAAAAAATGACTTGATCAACAGCTGAAATGTTCCATCAGACCAAATTTTGGCATCATACTTAGAGAACGGCTCTCATAAGCCTATTCTCAGCCCCCCTCCAGAAATAAAGGTATTTTGTTGAATTCAAATAGAACAATGTAATGTATGCTTTGAATTGAATTCAGATAAATTGATCTGAAATTGAACTGAACACAAGACCAGTTAACTAACAAGCTTAACCACTTCTGTTTTACCGAGAGGCCCTGAATGCCACTTCATTGTACTATGGAAAGCATCTCTTAGCCACGGGCAGTATTTACTCTGTTGAGAAGGGAGCCAATGTATGGCAATTCCTGTTTGGACAAGGATGAGAGTGTGTAAGCAGCTACTTTTTGAATCTACTAACTAGAATGAATTCTTAGATCGCTATGGTCAAGGCCCAGAAAATTGGCAGACCTTACCAATGTTACATCTGAAAGATGGTTGTGATTCTGCCCAGGTAGCTAAAAAAGAGTTAGGCAATGGAATTTTGATTGGCAAATTGCGGTGCAAATGACTTCATCTTATGTTAAGACTCTCTGTTTTATGAATAGAAATTTCTTCATAATTGTTACAGGTTCATAAAAAAGTTATCAGAACATAAGAAGTGATTTCAATGCACACCATGGTTTGAACTCTTCCAGGGGAAAAAAAAAAAAAAAAAAAGATTGCTAGGCAGTCAACAGTACTGCATGTCTGTAGAAAATAAAAATATGTTTCTACACAAAATCCACAGAGTCTGGAGCAGCATTGACTCCAGCAACTATTGGATTAAGAAGATGATTCTGTCATCTGAATGTTTAATCATGTAACATCTACATCAGCATAATGGAAAATAGCTAATAATTGGCCAGATGTTTGGCTTTTCATGCGATTGGTTGTTTTCAAATTATTTTCTACCCCAGCACACCTGAGGGTTACAACACACCCCATCAGTTAGAGTAATTCTCGAGGGGAGAAGGGGCCTGCTCAGCTCCGGATGGAGGGAGGGGGCTGGAAAAAGTCCCTCGGGTGTCTCTGGTATGTGCCCCTAGGGGACCATCATGTGTCAAAGACTAAGTAGAAATGAGGCGTTTTATGAGCGAACTGTTTCAGTGGCATCACACTGAAAATGACATCATCAATTATGGTATTTAAGTCCTCCATTTTCAAAGATAAAAACTCTAGGGCGATTTTAAGGCTAGGCTTACACGAGCAGAGATAGAAAACCAGGTAAGAATGACGGAGAGGGACTGGTCAACTTTGATGAGGATGTGTGACTCTTGAGACAAATCTGCTGCCCTACCTTCTTGCTGTGTAATCTTTGGGCGGGGGAGGGGGGGTAGTGCTCATAAGCAAGAAATCATTGCAGTCTGTATCTTACTTATCTGTTAATTCAACATGCATTTTGATGCATCTACTCTCTATATTGTACTGGATTCTACAATTCCATATTGTATAGCTCTGTTAATTGCAGTTTCTCGGGCATTAAAAACAAGTCTTGAATTGCTTTCAAAAACTGGTCCAGTAGATGCATTTCAGCATTAAGAATGTAAAACTAAATAAAATCCAGTTTTAAATAGGAGAAGTGAATTTCCTTTATGCTTTTTTTAAAAGCCACACCTTAAGGAGTTTTCGAATGCCATGTTTTGTATATTTGTATAACTACATATTATATACATGTATCTACATGCCCATGGTACACAGACACACACAATTTAACTATATTAAACCAAGGATTAATGTCTAGAATTAGGTGACTAATATACCACATGAGCTTGGTCATTTAATTAATATCAAATGTTCAAACATAAAATAAAAGAACTCTTACCCTCACTTTAACATATAATTTACCTAGACAATTAAGAAAGATGGAATCATAGAAGTATAGTATGCTAATAACTCTGTTCCCTTTACCTTGATTAATTGTTTTGTTCCTGACCATGCCTGGGTGGATTCCCAATTTCTGAGGTCCAACTGTGTATATATCTGAATGTAAAGGTCTTTCTTGTTTCCTGTGGCTCGTTAGAAAACTGTGCATAGACATATCTATGGGGCTTATGAGGACGGCCAGTCAGCTCCAGAAATGACCTTGACACCTTCCAATTGCAAAATCTACCTGCAAGCTTTTGTGATAGGCACAGTTCCGTTACACGCCCAATTACAAAACACTTCCCAAAAATTACCCCTCAGAAAGAAAGAGTCACCTCATATTCAAAGCCATAAATGCTTTTATCATATTCAAGGGTTTACTCTCAGTTACTTCCTTTTAAAAAGTAACATATTGTTTAAGAAAATAAATAAACAGCTCTAAATGATTTCAGTTAACGTCTTTGACGGAAACATTTATACGATGAAAATATAATACAGGTCAATAATTATTCGGAGAGTATATACCACAATTACCAGTACTGTTTGCCATTATATTCAGTCTTTTAATGACCACTTTAAAACGGTGCCATGCCATGAAGAAATAAAATGTACGCTTATAGAATAAGTAGAGAACCATAAGCTATCCAAATGTAATACGAATGGTCACCGTGGCTTGGGATAATATTTTTAGCAGTACTGTCATATATAAATTTAAAGGTGTTCTGTCTTGAACAGCTTAGAAGAAAATGCAAGGAAAGCCACTGGAAAACTCTTTCATGACAAATGACGCTCAGAGGTAGAGATCCTGAGGTGAGAGATAGGAGGGAAGAGTCTGAATAAGACTGTGGTATGGGATGAGACAAATTTTATAAAATAACAACATTCAAATTAAATAGCGTATGTTTATGCTATGTATATATAAACCTCTAAAGTAAGTGATGTAAGTAGACATTTGACTATTCCAAATACATCTCAAAATTATTTGTTCAAGTTCAATAATTAGTTTTAAAATCTTAACAATGAGATAAATGAATCTTGCCTTATATTTGAGCTCACATTATATGTGGGCATATATGATATTATGTTTATACCCTTAAATTTCAGAGTTTAGTACAGTAAACCGTGCCTGACTTATTTGTTCACTTTAAACACCAAGTATTGTTGTTCATCATTTAATAATAATTTTATATTAATTGTAAGAGCGGTCTATATCTATTTTTTTTCTTACCTTTGCAAGTATATTTTAAGTCATTGAAGTCAGAAGATAATGTGTTGGTCGCTTGAAATTTTAATGTTTATGATATGAAATTTTCCCTGGAGTAAGGAGGCCATATTTGGAAAAATACAATACAGGATGTCTGGCTGCATGTCAATCTCAGAAAAACAAAGAATTTTTTTTAGTATAAGTACATCCCATGAAAGTGTACTTACTAAAAAAAGTGTTACGCTAAAAAAAATCAACTGTTTATCTGAAATTCTTACTTAACTGAGTGTCCGTATTTTCTCTTTTCCTAGAGTGAAGTAAGAATTTACTTTCGTCGTATTTAAATTGTTTAAGGTTTATTTATTTTTGATAGAGAGAGACAGACAGACCGACAGCATGAGCTGAAGAGGGGCAGAGAGAGAGGGAGGCACAGAATCAGAAACAGGTTCCAGGCTCTGAGCTGTCAGCACAGCGCTCAGCGGGGCTCGAACTCACAATCCGTGAGATTGTGACCTGAGCCGAAGTCAGACACTTAACAGACTGAGCCACCCAGGTGCCCCTACTTCTGTTGTATTTAAAAGGAATGAGTGGAGGAAATTGTTCGTGGGATTTTCAGCATGCTAATTTTAGGGGCATATTTATTTTCTTGATTCCCAAACACTGAAAACTGAGAACAAGCCCAGTATGTCTGATCGACTCAGTATCTAGTATATCCAGTCCAAAATAACCTCTTTCTCTGTCTTCCTGTTGTCTTCACTCCCACAGCTGATATATATATCTTTTACTTCCACTCTATAGAGCTATTTCAGACACAAATTGCACGAAAGATGCCATATCAAACAAAGCAACATTGTGCAGGATGCTGGAAAGAACTGTTTGGGGGGCCGCACATTATTCCAATGATGGGAAATGCTCAGTCCATCAAGAAAACATTCCTCAGAGGTGTATTCCAGAGACGTATAAAAAATAATAAAATTCGAAATTCTTCTTATCATCCTTCCAGCCTTCAGAAAAGGTTTTTAAGAAAGGGTAACACGGAAGATCCCGGTGTTATTTCTGCATGACATTAGCGCCCATTACTGTTCCACATGCATTATAAACATTACACGAGGGTCATCAGGAGCCCTGCAGTGCAAATTTTCATAAGCGATTTATTCCTACCTGGTGGGCACTTCAACCTCCTTTGTGTATAGGAGCAAAGTGCGTTCTAGCAATAAATAGCAGAGAAAGCACTATCGTGTCTCTTTTCTCCCCCACAAGTGCAGACCTTGGTGGATCGGACTAATTCTTCTCCTCTTTCGAACCACTGACAGGATGCTTTGGCACAGGTACAAAAGTCACACTACTCTAGATGGTCTGTTATTGGTTAACTAGACAAAGCCCAACAGGTCGGGTGACCTATTTTTGCTTTTTGACAGTGCAAGTCAAAGTACTTAACTTCAATCACGATCTCATTTACAACCCCCCCCCCAAATAAAAAGCATGACAGTGAACACTAATATGATGGTAATTTCATATTGTTTCTGCTTATGAATTTGTCTTTCCCTTATTAATCATCCAATAAAGTACTGACACTGCAGAATCCTGACGTGGCTCAACAAACCATGTACTAAGGACAGTAGCACCCTAAAGGAAGAGGCTACAGGCAAACTGGAGAAGCGCAAAGCTTTTATTAACACCAGAGGCCCATTAGAGTGCTCTCTGTTCACCTTCAGTGGAGCAATAAATGAAGAGAGCTTCACCGGAGAGGACTCCTACTGTCTTTGTGCTGGTAATGCACAGCCAAGCTGTAGTCATGTTGTAACGCTTGTAAGAAACAGATGTTCCTTCCCTGACAAATCTCCTTTCTTGATTTATTATTCATTTGCTCAAATCACAATGGAAAGTCTTTGGCCCATTAATTAAATTCCAAGCAAAATAAAATTTGCAGCAGAACTCATTACTGGTAAATGACTTTGACACTTCATCAGATTTGAAGGTAAAATAGGCGACTTTAAGAAGTTAAAGGTGGAGGGAGCCTAGGCCTTTTCTGCAACCACTGCAAGATGATAAAGATTGTGATGAAATTTTTATGTTAAGTACTGATCTTGGAAAGTTCAATTTTCTCCCCGCACCCATCTGCCCCGCGCCCCCACCCCACCCCCACTATGCTCTACTTTCTGGCTTCTTTTAAAGGAAAGTCTGAAGGAGACACTTGGATTTCAAATATATTTATGTATGTGGGTATCATGTCTTGTTCCGAACACTAAAGCACACATTTTTTTCAGTATGCAGAGAAGCTGGGCGCGTTGTATATTTGATGTATTACCTTTAGAAAAAAGGTCCCAGGGAAATCTAATAACCGTGAACTGCAGCAGGATAAAGGAATTAAAATTAGGACTTGAGGACGGAGCAGAGGAAATTTTGATATCCTGATCCAAATATCCAAAAATATTATCCACAGGGAAGCAAAAGTGTTAGAATTTCAAGCCATGCCTGACTTATACCAAATCACAAGCAACTGAAGAGCAAAGGAGATACATGCTTTCAGGAGAAGAGCAGAACTCAGGGTTTTCTTCAGAAATAGAACACACATGGAAAATGGAATTTTGAAAATATAAAAAATATAAGAGGCTGTACAGCAAAGTTTGCTGGTGTGGGAAGTTGAGTTTGATTTCTATTTCTGCAATGATAGTTAGGGGTGTGGGTCTTATTAATGATCTGTCTGGTCCCAGTGACTCAAATCTACTTTTCCCATCCAATTGTGTGTTGTGATGCTTTTCTCCTGCAGTTATTTTTGTATGAAGGGTATTCAAACATCAAGGGTCATTGTATTTTAGATGTCACATCTTGAATCCGGGTCACCGGAAAAGGAAATACTTGACAAATACCATATCAAAGGAGTCTGTGTTAAGGAATGAGACAAATAATATATTTTTACCAGTTGAATCCAAATATATATTTCTGAAATAGGGACTATGGGTGAAGGCCCACCATGTGACAGTAAGTGGCTCTGCCAATCCATTTTAAGCAAACTTCTAATTATGGAGCTTATGAGAAAGCCAGAAAGTGAATGGTAAATGGCGGCAAACTTTAAGCAAAATGTGAATTCATTTTTGTTATTTCAAGGACCAGGTTCTGATACCTAGGTGCCTAAAATTAGGATGAAATGTGGTTTCCAGACATACGTTAAGTTTTCACATGAACATCAAAGCCTCAGGTTAACAGCTTTTAATAAAGATGCCACAGTCACATCCTCAAAATGTAAACTCTTTTAACTGAAGATTTATGATAATTCAGGGACAGCTAGCACCGAACTTGCAGACTGTGTCAAACAGTGCTTGTTACACAAATGAGATATCACCAAGGGAGAAGGGTAATGTTAACATATTTGGGAAAATCATCTATGTTACCTAAAGAGATTGATAAGAAGTTTGATTCCATGATACAACTTATTTTTACCAAAACTTTAAGTGGATCCATCAAGTTTCCAATTGCAAACAAAGATATATTTTACATAAGGTGAAAAGTAGCGGCTCCATTTCAACTGAAACATTCTTCTCTTTAATCCAAATGGTCTTTGTTTCAGCTATCCCAGTTAGACTCTCTGTCTTCCATGTCGGTCCCTTCTACTTGCTCTGAGAAATAAAGATACAAGAAACAAACCCATATGTGAAAACAATACAGTGACAGGCACAAAAGAGGCCCATGTAAATCCAAGAGCCAAAAAAAGCCAGGAGAGTTTTATGAAGTCTAAAGAAGGAATCTGGTCCTTGGTCCTGCAAAGACCAGCTGCCTTTGCAATAGCCAAATGAAGGATACTTTCGGCCTAATTCTTGGTAACATTGGACTTCACACAAAGGTGAAGGAAGTTATAAATTATGCATCTAAATCCTATTTTTAATTTAACGAACATACCAGAGTCTTTGTGTCAAATAGGTTGCCGTCTATCAAAGTAGTCATCTTAGATGACCACCCACTCGTTCTAATGACACTGTCATTGCTCAAAAACTCTGTAATGCCTTGAGTAGGAAATGCCTTGAGTCATTAGTGTCTTTTATTAGAGTCAGACTTCTTTTTAGACCACGAGTGATATTGTACCACTGATGATCAAATTAGCTGCCTGATTTTATGCCTAAATCATATTTGGCTATCCTCTCCACCTGCCCCCCCAAAAAAAGCCATTTTCAAAAAAATCACAATTTTCTATTAATCAGAACATTCTCTGGTTCTCAAGATTATTTCAAAAAATGAACTACAAAGTATTGCACTTATGTATACATTCCTAAGGTGACTGCTTTGAAGGGGACACCATTCATTTAGATGAATTAGTTCTAGCTTATTAGCTAAAATGTCATGTTATAGTTAGACCTCTAGAAAGTTAAGAAACTGGGATAAATATTTCTGTTCCCTTATTTTTGTCATACTAATGGACTGAATGTGGGAACATGAATGTAATAACATCACAGATACCTTTAGCATCAGCTTCTGCCTATTAAAGTACAAAATAACAGTTGCCAAAACTTTAAAGGTACCTATCCATCCTTCAAATACCTCAAATAAAAGTATTAAAAGAACACAGTTATAGACACTTAGATGATACAATAGGTATGTGGTGTCTAAATTATTACAAAAATAAAGACATAATGCAACTGACAAGGAAAATAGAAAAGTAAACATAAATAAAAAGACGACTGCATAAAATGGAATAAAAAAAATTGAAGAATACCATGAGCCAAAGGTCGTTCCAATAAATGTCAAGACCTGTCAAGGATAATTAATTGAACAAAAATGTACTTTAAAAAAAAGAAGAAAAGAGAAGGTGGAAGAGGAGAAGGAGATCATGGCAGTGGACTGCTTTCTTCCATAGGTTTATAAAGAAGTTGGGGGCGGGCACGCCTGTAGGAAAAAGGAAAGAATATATCATGTTGTTCTACTACTGAAGGAAAAAATATCAACAATGTCAAAGTTCAGTGGCTTAATCATATTGTTAGTGGTACCTTAGCAGCCTTTTTTGGTTAGATGATTTAGTTACGTAAAACAGTGGGCTGCAGGCTACAGTCAGTTTATTTTCTGATTTTCTCCCTTGACTCTAGACTCCACCGATAACTCCACATGACCTCTTTAGAAACAAGTATCTTTTTAGAAGGAGTGGCAGGAGCCAGGTATATGGATCAGTACAAATCCATGCCCCCTGCCATAAAAGGAATCCTTAAGAGTAATTCAGATGATACTGAATTTCAAATCTTCCCATTTGTATAAGTGTTATACAAGCTCTTAAAATGAGTACATTATTTTATGACGTGTATTGTAATATATAAGCATATGTAACATGCTATAGGATTGTAGACGTTTGTTTGGGGGAGAAAAAAACAAAAGACAAATGAAGTCTGCATAATATACGCTCCCTTATGCAAAATAAAACACTAAATTTGAGAATCATCAAATGTTATCCACGTGAACTTCTAGTTAAATTATTGGAATGAAAAAAAGTGTTTATGCAAATTCTTGGAAAATACTGTTATAACTGCTCAGTTTCAACACCTAGAAAAGAATTAAATTTGTGTATTTATGTTTAATATTTCAAAGGCACACATTACAGTGCCCTAAATTTTAGACTCATTAACAGCGTATGATAATAGTGAGTCAGATGGTCACTTTTGCCTAGGAGAGCAGCGCAGATCTGACGAGTGTCAGCCTGCTCTAAACCATTTCGTTCTGTGATGCCAAGTGTAAGAGCTCCACTGTGACACTGGGGAGTGGCAGGGTAGCAGAAGGCATCCAAAGAAACACAAACAAGTCAAGTTTGAAGGGCCTGGAAGCTCAGTGCTGCAGGAATAAAGAACAAAAGGACTGGGAACACTCTAGATTTATGGCTCTGATCCTCTTCATGGCATCTCTGTCTCAGAGGACACCATGTGTGCCAATGGTTCAAAATATGGAAGAAGGGTCCACTTTGGTCATTACTTTCTGGGCTATCAACACTTCTTTTCCTCTTCCTCATATTTCTCATTGCTACATGTCTTTGGCTAGATTTGCACACATAATGTGCCAACATGAGCAGTAAGGGAAGAGAGCATTGGCCACTAGAATGTAATGGATGAAAGCCAGATTCACAGACTGACCAGACTTTTCAGTAATTAGCCCTCCACAAAGAGTTGGCTGTTACTGGGAGTTTTAACAACAACCATTAGTAAATGAGCAATGCACTTGGAATCAAAAGACCAAGACTTGAGTCCCAACACTGGTCCTTATTAGCTGTAAAATCTCAGCGTGAGTCACTTTGATCTTATCGAGACTCAGTATCTTCATCTATAAAGAATCAAGTTTGTAATCCTAAATTCCTTCCATTTCTAACATTCTAGGATCTGTTCATTATTTTGAATTGATTTTAGCTCTTATCTTGGACTCTGAGCTTCACACTTAGGAATGAGAGATTTCACAGCATAATTATAACAACTGTTCATTGAGGGCTTATTATTATTATGTATGAGCTCTGGGGAACGTGTTTTATGTATGTATTTTCTGCTCTTTCTAACAACCCTCAATTTCCCTTTTAGTCGAAAAAACTGATCCTGAAAGATATTAAGGAATTTTCCCAAAGCCGCATTAGCTGTTAAGAAGCTGAGCTGGAAGAGAAACTCAGGTTTTTAAGATTCCAACATCTATCCTTCTTCCATTTTACCACACTGCCTTCTCTTCCAGTTTCTCAAATAAGACATCTCTTTTAAAGAATCACCGGGGTGATTTGCAGGGATGGAAAAGTTGAAAATGAAACATATCCTGAGAAAACAGGTGAAAATTTAGCACAAGAGATTACACACACACACACACACACCCATTGCACATATAGCTGTGCAGGCCGTTTTAAATTAATGTATCAGAATAGAGGATTTTCCCTCTAACATTGAAATCCACCACCACCACCCCAACCAGAGGGGATTTAAATATAACACAAACTGGCAAACATTGCTAATCCAATAAAATCTACTAAATGTCAGGCTTGATGAGGGACACCCTGGATATGTAGCCTCTGCCCTTGGAGAAGTCGTAACAAGAACAAGCCAATTCTGACACATTGTAGGGGATACAGAACAGTATAGAGAAGGAGTTTCTAAGCCAACCTAGAAATTAGGAAAAATTCTCAAGAAGATATAATGTAAAAGTTGAATCTTGCAGAATTGGTACTGGTTATAGAGAGGACATGGTTATGGGGTGGTAGGGGACAACAGCGGAATGACAGAAGGTTTCCCAGACTGAGGAAACCACATGTTCAAGACAGCAGGAAACTCAGATCATAGGTTTCATGTAGGAAGAGCACGGTTGAAGAAGAGGCTGGACAGGAGAAAATAGACCAGATCATAGAAGTCTGTAGAAGCTTAATAAAGAGATTTGACTTTGTCCTGAAAGGAAATGAAGTTATGAAAGAACTTTAAGATGGAAAGTAGTATGGTGAGATTTTTGTGCAGAAAGTTGACCATGGCAGTAGTGTGAAGGGCCTGTTAGAATAAGGTAAGATACTGGGCCATGTGAAATAACCATCAAGGAGACATCATTGAAACCCTCAAGAGAGATGTTCAGAGTTGACTATACAGAAAACAGAAGATGATGCATGCTATCAGAAAGCCGTTGACAAAGTGCTATAGAAGTGAGACCTATACAGTCAGACAGGGTCCCACACACAGAAAGGTCCTGAGCTTGGGTTAATGCTCTGCTGTTGACATCTTATGTTTTGTAGGCAAAGACTGTTGGGACAATGCAGCATGAACCTAAGTAGAGGAGATAAACACAATATGTGAGTCTGCTATTCCTTGACACTCCATTTGCATATAGTGTTTCCAATGCCCGATAAGCACAGAATTTCAGTGGGCTCACAACGTGTAGGAGTTCAGCAAGATTCAAAGCAAATACAAGATTAGTATGTTATGTCTATGATTAATTAAGCAGGGCCATTGAAAGCCGCAAGAGGCTACTTTTTATTTGAACCAGAAATGCTTCAAACACAGAAACGCAGCAATGTCATTCTAAGAAATGGGAATGACTGGGGAAGTCTACCATATTTTTTCATGAGTTCCTTCCTTGTGTCCACCTAAGCTGAAAATGATGACATAAAAGAAAAGAGAAAGAGAGGGCAACCCAACGCTCCTTTTCTTTTCAATTCAATCCTTTTCTTACCTTGGGTGAGTCAAAGGTAGTTGAGTGTTCATGAATATGTGCATATCAAGAAGTGAAATAAAACCAGTTGAATTTGTTTTGTGCCACATTTCCACTGTTTTGGTAAGAACAAAAGACATGCATATCCAAGCTCTAAAATATGAAATACATAATTGTGCTGACTCTTCATATGATTACATACTCTTCTATTTGAACTTAAAACTGGCATTGTACAATATAAGGATGAATGGGAAAATTGATGTTAATAATTTACATCATAGTTTTTCTTTACTTAGAACATTACATAGTAAATACATAACATTGTGGCAAGCCAAAAGACCATGGAAGAAAGAAAAAATTTTTATATTTAGTACCTTTAGTATCACTTCCCCCCCCCTTTTTTGTTTTTTGAACAAAGGGCCCTGCATTTTCATTTTGTGTATTTTATTTAATTTTTTTCATGTTTATTTATTTTTGAGAAAGAGAGAGAGTGCAAGCTGTGGAAGAGCAGAGAGAGAGGGAGACACAGAATCCAAAGCAGCCTCCAGGCTCCAAGCTGTCAGCACAGAGCCCAATGCGAGACTCAAACTCATAAACTGTGAGATCATGACCTAGGCGGAAGTCGGATGCTTAACCAACTGAGCCATCCAGGCGCCCCCTGCATTTTCATTTTACACTGGGCCCTGCAAATTATGTATCTGGCCCTGGCTCTATCTAGGCAGGCAGAGAGATTTGTAAAAATGGCAAAAACCACAGGTGAATATTTCCAAGTAGAGGAAGGAACTGCGGGTACCGAACATATAGTCCAGGGACTGGATCTGGTCTCTAAAGTGCTCCAAAATGAAACATTAAGATACAGCAGTTGAAGGCATTTAGAAAGATTATAGCAATTAGGGGCTCCTGGGTGGATCAGTTGGTTGAGCATCTGACTCTTGCTTTTGGCTCAGGTCATGAGCTCACAGTTTGTGGCATCAAAGTCCACATCCCGCTCTGTGCTGAGAGCATGGAGCCTGCTTGGGATTCATTCTCTCCCTCTCTCTCTCTGCCCCTCCCCACATGCTCTCTCTACATCTCTCTCTCCCTCTCAAAACAAATAAAATAAACTTCAATAAAAAAATAGACTATAGCAATTTGACAGAATAATTCTAAGTCTGTTGAATCTACCGATATAGATATTTGAGCATTTATTTGTATGCATTTGAGTTTTTACATTCATTTTCTAGCAATTCGCTTTTATTCTATTTTACAAATAGATCAAAGAGTTTGAAATTAGAACAAACAAACCCACAAAACTGCTGTCACCTCATGAATAGTTTGAGAAGCCTTAATGAAAAAACTCTTCCTTCACTACAAGTTGTAGACATTTTGTCCATGAGCTACTTTTGCTTTTAGACATATTACTGTCTTTGCAGAGATGTGGTCATTTCTGGAACAGATGTTTAATTCTTTCTAGAAACACTGACAGCTTCAGCAGATTTAAAATAATTGAGAATGTCCTTAGTTGATCACAACTTCCTCTCCTACTATCCTTTCCTTCCCAATATGGTCCCTCCCCACAAATCTGGTTCTATAGAACCTCCATCCTTCCCTGTCTTCCTACTCTGCCCACCCATCCTCATCTGTCTTCATTTGTGTTCCAGAAACACATGCATAGACCTTTGATTGCCCCTCTCCTTCATCCTCTACCTGGATTTTCTAAGCTTGATGGTTTTCCAACCTGGCTACCTGTTAAAATCACGATGGGGCCCTTTTAAAAACAATTCCTGGACCTCACACTTAGTCTTTGCATATTATTGCTCTGAGATAGGTCCTGGAGTATAGTATTTTTTAAAACTCCCCTGGAGATTTCAGTGGACAAGCTAACCTCAGCCCTTGGGAAATTCACTGTTCATTTCCTCTGCTTCTTTCTTTGGGCTGTGGAATGATGCTAAAGAATTCCACAATGACTAATTAATTCCATTCCCAACAAAGTAACATGACTCACGTGTGTCATGGGGGCTGCTAGCCATCTCCTTTGCTTGTGGTCAATGGGCAGCGATCAGATGAAATTCTGCAGATTGTAGAGGTTAAGGACATCAATTCTGGAGCCAGACTGCCCACATGATGTTGACTCTGCTGCTTACTAGCTCTGTGGCCTTGGACAAATTTCTTACAGTCCACGTACCTCAGGTTCTCCATCTGTAAAATGGAAGTGATGATACACTTGGGATTGTAAAAAAGATTAAATAAGCTAATACTGGTAAAGCATCTTTATAACAGTGCCAGGTACAGAGTAAGCACTATACAAATCTTGTTAAAATACTAATTATCAATCGGATTTTCTAGAGTATCAACTCCAGTATACTTAGCAATCCCTATTCTGTTCAACTTTTCTAAACTCCTTAACCTTTTAAAAATTAGCTTGTCTTCATTAGTTAACCACTTCTGCTCAAGAAGCTGCTTTGTGGTTTTATTCCCTTCAGTTATGATGCTTCTTTGCAGTATTTAACACATTGACCACCTCCTCTTATTTAAAAGTCCCTCCATCGTTGACTTCCATGCTGTTACACACACCTGCTTCTCACTCTCCTCTCTCACCCTTCTCTGATTGGCTGACTAGACATTCTCCTTGGCCCACACTCCAGTGCAAGTGTTCCCTAACCATCTGAGTTGGGCTCTGATTTCCTCCCTCAATCTCTCTCCCTTGATAACCTGACTCAAGGTCTTGATTTCTCTATGTAGATGAAACGAAATTCTCTCTCCCTGCACTCCAGTCTCTATTTTCAAGGCATCACTAGGCTAGGCATCACTATCATGCCATCACAAAGAGATCTCAGATTCATTATGGATAAAAGTCCAATAACTATTTTCCCTTTCCGAGTCTGTGTTTCCAGATTTTATTCAATGCATCACTTCCCTGCTAATAAAAGAGACTTGAAACTTCAATGCTAGCTAGCATGGCTTCTCCTTCCCCAGTTTTCTCCCCCCTGCAACCCAGAATGAAGTTTTCTCGTGCATCAAATAATAATGCAAGTAGTCAGAACACACGAAAACTAAGTGTAATCATTCTATCAAGGTTTAAATAATCAGAAGCTTCCAACGCAAAGCTGCTTGAGCAGTATCTGAAACACATACACCATGGGCAGCAAACAGCCGTTTTACATTTAATTAGGCAAAGAAACTCCAGCTGAATGGGTTAAAAATTGCCACTATTTCACAGTAAGTGATTTTCTTAACCCCCAAGGGTTCAAATTACTTTGGCAGGAAAAGCAATTATGCAATTAATAGGGGAAAAATCTCCAGAGCTCTGTAATTTGCAAAGAGGTAAAGGTTCTGCTGTGGCCTGCAGGGGACAGCTGAGCTCTGAAGTCTCTCTTTCTCTCTTTCTTTCTTTTTCTTTCTTTCTTTCTTCTTTCTTTCTTTCTTTCTTTCTCTCTTCCTTCCTTCCTTCCTCTCTCTCTCTCTTTCTTTCTTTCTTCCTTTCTTTCCTTTTCTTTTTAATTTTGACCACACCCGAAATAAAAACCAAGGATATTTTAAGGAGTAGGAAAGCACAACAGCTCAGATAATGTCCCTGCCAGTATATTCATTACAGGCTCATCAGAGTGGATGCCTGCAATCGGAAGATTAAATACCCATTTACCAGGATCAGAAGAGAGTTTGGTTTTATAATGTATTGTCCTCTATTCCCCGGGAGGCTGCTTTGTTTGATAAAATGCTGAGTGTGGTGTAAAAATATCCCTCTCTCTGTAATTTGCACTCCTCTCCATTTAAAGCTATTCTTGCTGCAAACGAGAATTGAAAGCTGCTAAAATTAAGTGGTGTCAGTTCTCAATGACACTTTAATGATAGAGCGCTCAGCAAATGAGATGAGAATGAATTCCAGCATCCCTGCTACAGACAGTAACCAGCCCCAAACACTGTAATGCTCCAGCGGGGCCACACTTCACCTGCTTCATTCATATTTAGTAGAACTGAAATAGGGAAAGTAGAATTTAAATGGCCATAAAAAGGAAGGTGAAAATAACGGATGGACATTGGTTCAAAGCAATTGGGAGTTTGAGGTTGTAAGTCTAAGATAATCTTTCTGGCTGAGCATCCTACCTCGGTACCAAGACACCTTCTGTCATGGACATAGGCTATTTTATTTCAAGCGAGTGAATGTCCCATTCACCAAGAAAATCTTTTCTGATACTGTGACCAGAAGGACACAAGGCTCTAAGTCATTTTATAGAAAGTACTATAAATAGTTAAATTATTGGCTTCACATTCTTAGTATTGTCATGTCCTGGCTCACTTGAGTGTCCGAGGCACTTTTGTGCCACCATGGCATCATTCATGAAGAATGACTCTACTCTTATTGTGGGTGAAGTAGAAGTTCTAGGACAATAGGAACAACCCTCCTGAGGCCCCTAATGCATCAAACAACACCACACAGGGGGCCAGCTGGAAAAACACAACAGTCCTTCCAACCCAAATTCAGGCGGTCAGTATCATATTCAGAGTCATGGGAACTTAGTCTTGAATGCAAATTTACCGAAAGTTTCTTTCACGACCATACAACTCAATTCAATGCTTCGTTTCAGCGTCTAAGACTATAAAAGTCACCCTAGGAGATGAAAAATACCTATGTAGAAAATAAGGTCTTCAAGGTGCTTAAAATCTACTTAAAGGGACAATCATTAAAAATCTAGATAACTATCCATTTCAAAGGAATACCTAGACATATCTAGACCAACAAGGCACAGACTCTACAGATGGATGAAGAGAGGAAAAGACCGGTGTGAAAGGGAGAGAGGCACTTGGTTAAAAATGGCTTTCTGGAGGAGGCAATCTGGGGCCTCCAAGAGGGCCTTCAAGAGGGCCTTGAAGAAGTTAAAAAACCTGGGTCGGTAGAGAAGGATAAGGAAGGTGTTCTGGCAAGGAAAAAGCATGGAGCAAAAAAATATGGAGGAACTACCCTAAGTGACACAGTATCACAAGGAATATTGAAAGACAGGCTGGCTGTCTATGGTGCATATTGCATGGAAACCTTCAACGGGCATCTGAAAAGTTGAATGTGTTCTGAAGAGTACCCGGATGTCAGCATAGCTCCCTCACCACCTCACGGGTGTGTCATAAAAACTCAATGGGATGACACACGGGAAAGTAACCAGCGTGACGATACGCGGCAGGTAACACACAATACGTGTTAGTATGGTGTGGTGTTATTTCTGAATAGGGGTGAGACGTAATGAACACAAAGCTTCAGGAAGAGTGATCTGTGCAAGACGAACTCGAGGCAGGGAGATCTGTGACTGGTGCAGCAATCTGGCCACAGGGTGACTCACACACCTCACCACTGAGAATACAGACCATATGTCACTGGATTTCAAAAAAGCTACCATCTGCCACTGCTGCAGTCTGATGGACCTCTGCCGCCCGTATGATGCCGGCCAGGGACCTTCTGGACAATGTATCCTACTGTAAAATGTAGTTCACACATGTTTCTTAGAATTACAGTCTGGTTTCAGAAACGGGCTGATGTGACACGCAGGAAACTGAGGAAAACAACGAGGCTGTTGACTGCTCTTTTATGCCAAGGATTCAATAACAATCTTCCAGAGAGCACTGGAATTCCTTCTGGCCGGGTGCCAACAGTGTTGGTGAAAAATGCTTCAAAAGTTTTTAAATGAATCCCTATTTTTGCGATCATAATGGAAAACATTGAAACAATCTATTTCTACCTCTCCTGAGCACATTAGTGGTCTGACAGTATAGCAAGGTTAACTGCCATGATGCTACCTAGCCTCCCCTGAGCGCTCAAATTCTTGCATATCCATCTACCAGCTTGGCAGGGAAGGCCGACAATGCGTTATGCTCTTATGGTAGCTAAAGGTGCTGGCAATATGCATGATGCCAGCCGACACGCCTATGATCTTTCACCTTAAACATAATTGGTAAACAAAGTGGTTACGAGTTCTTAACTTCAGAAAGCAAGGGACACCTAAGTGAATTGCTTTATGTGTCTTTGTTGAATTGTCAACAGTTTGGGTTTCTTCTGAACTCATGGCAACTTCTTATCAACTTCACGGAGGGATGACTTATGTATTATAAACTACGTTTTAAAGTACACTTTATGCGTACAATTCATTTTAAGTATACACCGAAAGTACATTAACATTAAGAAGCTTAAAAGAAGAGGAGAAACGAGCAAAGAAAAAGCAACGATCGGTGATGGAGGAGGAAAGCTAGGGGATGTGGTGCCCTGGAAACCAAGTCAAGAAAGCACATCAAAGAACAGAGATGGATCCATGATGCCAAATGCTGATCCTCCAAGTCAAATGAAGAGCATCCACGATGGGCTTTCCCAAGGGCCTTATTAGTGGCCTTTCTATCAGATAGAAAGGAGAAGAGATATAGATTCAAGTAGGTATAACAGAGAATGGGAGAACACTAACCAGAGACAGCAGATACAGACAACTTTTTCTAGGAGTTTTGTTGGGAAAGAATGGCTCAGTAGCTGGTGAGAAAATGGCATAGATAGTCTTTTTTTCATGCCAGTCATCTTTCTATCTGAAGCACTTGAAGGACTGGTATGGTAGCTGTATGCATTGATCAAAGTGAATGCATACGACATCTAAATTGTACAGATTACAGTACTTACTGTGCAGAGAGCATCAAACACATGACGACTGACTGGAGGGAAATATGGCTGGCTGGAGGTCTCATTGGTCAGGACTCCTTCGGTTACAAGTAACAGAACCCTTCTGGAACCAACATAAGCCAAAAGACGTTTATTATATGAATATAAGAATGTCTTACAGAATACGAGGCCACAGATGTAGCGGGAACAGGCTCGAACTAGGCATGGACACCTGTAGTACTCATTCTTCATCTACATCTCTGGTCCTCTCTATACATCTGGCCCTTTCTTCTCTGTTTGAAGGCCAGTTTCCTCTGCACCTTCCAGTTAAGTGCTGGAGCACACCTCCATCAGTAACCTCCCCAGGCTACCTATCGTTGGCCCATTCTCCAAACCAAATTCCTTCATTAACCCAACCATGTCAAGGGCCCATCGCTGAACCAAACATCTGAAGTCACGGGGATTGTCTCACATTGTAAAGCTACAGCTGAAAAGAATCATTCCTGTGGACTGAATGGGCAATTCCTGGATTACGTAGGGGCCGAGCCTGGGTAGACAACACAAAATGTAAGCACTATGCAGATTAAGAAATCTCCTCAGTACAACAATGACTTTACTGGAACATTTATCTTCCTAATTGTGATTTACCTAGGCTTAGAATAAAAAAGACTTATATGTGATTATGATTACACTGAAACAGGATATATATGGCTAGATAAATGAGGAAGTCTTAGTGGTTACCTGCAAATATGCCCAATCGCAGATTTTCCAGATGAAGATATTGAGCTACTAAGAACTAGAGTGACATGTGCAAGACCTTTTACCTGGTTATCAGAAGAGCAAGAACTTTTTCACCTACACTAATCCTACCATCTGCACAAACACTGCTTAGTATGAAAACTTCCTTAAAAACTCATGATATTATTATACATAACTAAGATATATCTGGAAGGAGCGCTCTTTGGGGCGCTTGTGTGGCTCAGTTGGTTGAGTGTCCAACTCCTGATTTTGGCTCAGGTTATGATCTCACAGTTCATGGGATTGAGTCCCACCTTGGGCTCCACACTGCCAGAGTTGGGATTCTCTCCCTCTGTCTCTGCCCCTCCCATGCTTACGTACGTGTGTTTGCACTCACTTGTATGTTCTCTCTCTCTCTCTCTCTCTCTCAAAACAAATAAGTAAACATTTTAAAAAGAAGAAAGCTCTCTTCATCTTTAAAGATGAACCGATGTAAATCGTAATTGTGTGGATTGAAATTTAAAAATATATATGCCTTTCAGTTTACTTGGCTTAGAAAACAACAATCTATTTAATTGATAGCTATAGCAGCACTTTTATAAATGTGAGAAAACTAACCTTGAATTAAATTCACATTACAAGAGAAGAGGAGGGCTGGAATAATGCCCCATGGCAGCTGGGAGCCTTCTAGACACATCCACAAGAGCAGAGACACAGCTCATCACCCGCACCCCACTTCCCCTCAGTTCCAGCATGTCCTCCAAGTGGTAGGGCATCCCTTCAGAAAGTGTTAGGAGACAAAGCAAGAATATTCTCTTTTGAGCATGACACAAAAAGTGTCTTATGAGCCTAGTTAGCAGAGACTCATCTTTCCCTGTATCTTCTATCACATCTTATTAGATTTAGGATACTGCCATCCTACTCACCTAGGAGATTTCAAATATCGTTTTGATAGCTAATGCCACAGGTAAAATGTTAAGCTGTGGACATTTTAGAATAAAAAAGTAGACCAATTGCTCTCAAAATGACGCTAGAAGGGTGTCAGGATTTCATTAAAGTTTATCTTGACTTCCAAGTCAGCTTTATCAACTCTTCATAACTGACCTGGTATTTTAATCTTGCTCTACCTCAGTCTTCTCTCTTTGAAACAAAAAGCTAACAATAGTTACTTGATGGAGTTGTTTCTGAAATTAAGTTAGGCAATTTACACAAAGTTCCCAGTGACCAACTCCTGCTAAAATAGAACAGAACAAAATGAAAAAAAAAATTCTGTTGTCTACCCTCAATCCTTATAACCTCACAAAAGCCTTGGACATACAGATCCTGTACGGTTGGGGCACGGAGAGGTCAGAGGTGATCTTAGTTTAAGAGGATGTTGAAGAGGTGCATGAAGACAATAACATGCAGCCCATGAGAGGAATTTTACCTTTAACCTAAAAAAACTTTGAAGCATTAAAGGTTTTAAGCAATGGAATGGCATACTCAGTTTCACATTTGATAAACCTAACTTTGACTTCTGTGTGGGAAATAACGTGAATAGGGACTGGACTAAGCATTGGGTAGGCTAATTAGTAGGCTATATGATAAAAAGCTTATGATTTTTTAATAATTTTTTTTAATTTTAGGGATAGAGAGAGCATATACACAATCAGGGGAGAGGAGCAGAAGGAGAGAGAGAGAATATTAAGCAGGCTCCATACTCAGCACAGAGCCTAATGAGGGGCTAAATCCCACAAGCCTGGGATCATGACCTGAGCCAAAATCAAGAGTTGGACACTCAACCAACTGAACCACCCAGGTGCCCCGTATGATAAAAATAATTAAGATAATGGTGATTGTAGATACTGAAAAGTGGTTATATTAAAAATATATCCAGGAGATTCTATTTTGGCCAAGATAAGTAACTAGTATCAGACAGTCCTTTTGCAGTTAGAAAATATAAACCTGGACAAAATATATGATGCCACTCTTTTTAGGCATTAAACAAACAGAACTTGTGGGAAGGGTAACTCATGAAGCAAGCCTCATAAATGGCCTAGATCTCTGGGGGCAAGTTCCCCACTGTTAGTGCAGGAGGCAGAGCTTAAACAGAACAGCAATTACACTGAACTGAGGAGACAAAGATCAGAATTTGAGGCTGCTGAAGTTGTCGGAGTTTGTAGGACAGGGTACCTGAAAAGAGGAAGTTTTGCCAAGATCAATGTAGTCGATGCCACTGAACTGTTATGTGTGTTTTACCATAACAAAAAAAAACCATTATTTCTCTTTTTGAAAAGGGGAGGGGAGTTTTGCAAGGGTTGGGGAAGAGTCACTAAAAGTCTGCATTGGGAGTTCACCATGAGTCCTTAATTCAAGGAGAAGCTGTACATGAATAGGGAAAGACTTGCAAGACCTAGCAGGAAGTGACCTAGCAGAGAGTCCTGTGGGACTGAGAGCCAAATGGTGATCTCAGAGTCAGTGCTGGGAGACCGTTGAGGTTCAGTTCAACCAGAGAAGAGAGACCTAACAAACTTCTCAGCATTTAGTTAAGAACTCTCAAGAGTCACAACTTTTAAATAGCAATATTGCTACACCCAAGGACTAAAGTCGAAACCAGAAGAAATTCACTCCATTGAAATTATAAAATGAATATTCACAGGTTCAAATGGCATTGCCAGTAATTTGTCTTCCAGAACAAAACTGAACAGCAATTAAATGAGCTGACATTACATGAATCTCTACAACATGTCATCCAAAATGTCTAGCATATAATTTTGAAAATTCTAGATATGCAGGAAAATATGGCCCACGATCAAGAATAAAAGCAGTGAATGGAGGCAGAATCTGAGATGTATCAAGTATTGGAATTAGCAGTCAAGAGCCTTAAAAGAGTTATTATAAATGTATTATGTCCCAAGGCTTAAAGGAAAAGATAGTTATAGTGAATGAAGAACTAGCAATCTTCACTATAGACATGGAAACTATGAAAAGAGAATCTCATGGAAAAATCTAGAAATGGAAAATGGAGAATCTAAAGTTGAGTAAAAAATAAAACAAAATACCTAAAGGATTTAACATAAATTAAAGCAAAAGAGTCAGTATACTTGAAAAAAAGATCAATAGATATTATCTGATCTGAAGAACACAGAGGAAAAAAGTCTAAGAAAACTGAAGAAGAACAGTCTCAGTTACCTGTGGGATAGTATGTAGAAGTCCAACATTCATTTTGAGTCCCGGAAGGAGAGGGGAAATGAAGCAAGAAAAAAAAAAAACTTTAAAGAAAAGTGGCTAAAAATGTCCAAAATGTTTAGGATAATACAAAGAGAACCACATAGGCACATTCAGTCAAACCGCTAAAACCCTAAGATATAAAAAAACTGATATGAGCTTGTACTTTAAGATGCGAGAAAAAGAAGAGTAAATTAAACTCAAAATATGTAGAAGTAAGGAAATAAAGATATCAGATGTCAATTAATTAAGAAATAAAGAGAACATTTACAAAGAAAAAACTTGTTCTTTTTAAAGATTAACAAATTGACACATTACTAATATCAGGAATGAAGGATATCCTATAGACATTTAAAGAATAAAAAAAAGTTATGAATAATTCATTTAACAACTTACAGTACACAAATTCCTTTGAAAATGTAACTGGCCAAAATTAACACAAGAAGAAATAGAAAATTCAAATTGCCCTGTATCTATTCAATTGTTTAATTCATCCTCAAAATGTGACATCACATCATGGCAGTGTGATCATTCCTTTTTTCTAGAGCAGAAACACAATACATAAAAAAGGTGGAGACTGAGAAAATCACCATGGAAAATCACCAAATTACAAAGGTAGGCATAAACAAAAGAAAAAATGGAGAAACAATGGACAGAAATAAAATGATTAGAAGGTAAAAGATAAAATGGCAGCACTACATCCTTACATATTAATAATTACCCTCAGTATAAGTGAATGGAACTCCCCATTCAAAAGGTACACAGCACCTGCATGGATTAAAACAAACAAACAAACAAACAAACAAACAAAAACAAACAAAAAAAACAGGATCCTATGTGATGACCACAGAAGCTTCATCTTAGCTCCAAAGACACACATAGACTCAAAGTGGAAGGATAGAAGATGATATTCCAAATAAACATAATCCAAAAGAAGGTTGGCATAGCCATATTTATATCAGACAAAATATACTTCAAGAAGGACAAAGAAGATTATTATATAATGATAAAGGGATCAACTTATCAAAAAGATACAACAATCCTGGGGCACCTGTGTGGCTCAGTTGGTTGAGCGTCCGACTTCAACTCAGGTCTCACAGTTTGTGAGTTCAAGCCCCGCATCGGGTTCTGTGCTGACAACACAGAGCCTGGAGCCTGCTTCAGATTCTGTGACTCCCCCTCTCTCTGCCCCTCCCCCACTTATGCTCTGTCTCTCTCTCTGTGTCAAAAATAAACAAACATTAAAAAATTTAAAAAAATTAAAAAAAGATACAACAATCCTAAAGACATGTGGTCCCTACACTCAAGCACTGAAAAAATATTAAGCAAATACTAACAGACCTTAAGGGAGAAATAGACAACAATAAAATAATTGTAGGGGACATCAGTATCCCACTATCAGCAATGGATAGATTGTCCAGATATTTCTGTCAACAAGAAAATGTTGGGATTGAAAGGCACTTTATAACAAATAGACCTAAGAGATATATATAGAACATTCCATCCAACAGCATCAAAATACACATTCTTCTCAACTGCATATGGAACATTCTCTAGGATAGATGATATGAAAGACCACAAAACAAACCTTAGCAAATTTAAAAAATCAATTCTCTTCTTTAACCAAGGTGGTATGAGACTAGAAATCAATAAGAAGCAAATACAATATCTACAGGGGGACCTGGGTGGTTAAGTAAGTTAAGCATCAGGCTCTTGGTTTTGGCTCAGGGCATGATCACCCAGTTTGTGAGTTCAAATTCTGAGCCAGGCTCTGCATTGAGAGCATGGAGCCTGCTTGGAATTCTCTCTCTTTCTCCCTTTCTGCCCCTCCACTGCTAATGCTCTCTCTCTCTCTTTCTCGAGATAAATAAAGTAATTAATTAAAAAAAAAAGAAATGTGCTATTTAGTTTCCACATATTTGTAGATCTTTTTTAAGTTTATTTATTTATTTTGAGACAGAGAGAAAGAGAGCAGGAATAGGGGAAGGGTAGAGAGAGAGGGAGAGAGAGAAAGAATCTCAAGCAGGCTCTGCACTGTCAGCTATAAGCCTGGTGCCAGGCTCAATCGCACAAACCATGAGATCATGATCTGAGCCAAAATCAAGAGTTGGACACTTAATGGACTGAGGCAGCCAGACACCCCTAAACAGCACATTTCTAAACAACCCATGGGTCAAAGGAGAAATCAAAAGGGAAATAAAAATTTTCTTGAAACAAATGACAATTGTAATACAACATATAAAATATTGTGGGATGCAGCTAAAACAGTTCTGAGAGGAAAGTTTATAGCAATAAACACATTTATTAAGAGGTTAGAAAGATCTCAAATAAGGAACCTAACTTTACACCTCAAGCAACTAGAAGAAGAACAAAGTAAGCCCAAAGTTAGCAGAAGGAAAAAATAAGAAAAGAGGATATCCTCCCATTTGGGACAACATGGATAGACCTTATGCACATTAGGCTAAGCAAGATCACAGGAAGGCAAGTACTATATAAGATCACTTATATGTGGAATCATAAAAAGTTAAAACAATGGAAAGACAGACTAAAATGAGTTGCCAGGGGATGGGGAGGGGCGGATAACAGGGATGGTGTTTAAGTTGTTTAAACTTGTAATGAGTAGTAAATAAGCTATAGAGACCTAATACACAATATAATGCATATAGACAATAATATTGTACTATAGTAATGTAATGTGACAAATATCACTATGTTGGCAATCATATTACAGTCCATAAGTGTATCAAAGTAACATACCAAAGGGAGCCTGGGTGGCTCAGTCAGTTAAGCGTCTGACTTCAGCTTAGCTCATGATCTCACGTTTGTGGGTCCAAGTCCTGCAGCGGGGCCTGTGCTGACCGCTTGGAGCCTGGAGCCTACTTCAGATTCTATGTTTCTCTCTCTCTGCTCCTCCCCCACTCAGAATCTTTCTCCCTCTCTCTCAAAAATAAATAAACATTAAACAAAAGTAATATACTATATACTTTAAACTTACACAAAGTTACATGCCAAATTTATAAAAAAAAAAAAAAAAAAAACAACTTTTCACAAAGAAAACTCAAGGTCCAGACAGTTTCATTAGTGAATTCTATCAAATATTTTAGAAGGAATTAACAACAATTCTGAGCAAATTCTTTTAGAAATTAGAAGAAAAAAGTGAACATGTCCCAGTTCATGAGGCCAGTATAACCCTAATACCAAAACCCTAATAAAGATATTTTAAGAAAATCAAATTACAACTCAATACCCCCCATGAATGTCAATCCAAAAAAGAACAAGCTGCTGATATATGCAAACCTATAAAAGCTCAAAAACATCATGTTGAAGGAAAAAGAGTAGACAAAAAATGCATATTATTTAATTCCTTTAGTAATAAGTCCAGGAAAAGACAAAATAAATCTAAAAGTGAGAGAAATTAGAACTGTGGTTTCTTATGGGGTGGGAAAAAGAAATAGAGATTGGCCAGGAAGAGGTATGAGGAAACTTTCTGGACTGAGGTAATGATTATACAGATACATAGGTGTAAAGATATATAATGAGAGATGATTAGATAGATGATAGATAGATAGATAGATAGATGATAGATAGATAAATAGATGATAGATACATAGTGAATAAAAATTCACCAAATCATATATTTAGGATCTGTGCATTCCTCTTTATGTATATTTGACCTCAGTTTAAAGATATGGATATGAGGGCAAAATGATCAGAATTTCATGGCCAATTTCATATGGCATGTGAGAAGAGAAATGCAGTTATGATGGAATAGAGATATTCAAGAAGAATAATGATATTTGAAGAAGCATTTTTCATGCTTTAAAACTGCTTAAATTTCTCTAGCTGGCACTGTGTAGACGACAGAAGAGAGATAGGACCAAATAAGATATGGTCTTAAAGGAACTTAAAAACTCTAATGAAGTCAGAAACCTAGAGTTCTGACATAGGCAACTGTAATTCATTTGTCCTGTAATTGAAATATAACAAAATTCTACAGGAAATGAAATAGGTTGTTGATATCCTGTGATGCCAAGTAGATTATTCTGGAAGCTTGCTGAAGTCCATCCACAATGGATTGCTCTTGCTTTTCAACTGCATATACTGGAAGGGTTGGGTTTTTTTTTTTTTGTTTTTTTGTGGGTTTTTTTTGGCAAATAAGGACATGTACATGGAAAAATGATCATTGCCAAAGAAGGGGACACTAAAAGAACAAAGGGATGAAAATAGAATGGGAAAGCATCGCTTTATAATTCTACTACATATTGATGGATAGAACTGGCATTATTCAAGCTCTGTCACAACTGCATTATAAAGCCGTCACTGCACAGGATATTGATGAATACTCTCAAACATGCAAATAGCAGGAGAGATCATTTTTCACAAAGTTTTGGGTAATGAGAAGGACTTGAGTCCCAGGGGGAAAGGAAAGGGAAAGGTCAGCCTTGCACTCATTCAAAAGGAAGCTGTATCATCCTACTGGGCTTTGGACGTTAGGGTGAGTTCCAGAAACTCTGCCAGTGTCGTATTTAGTGTGGGATGGGGATCCACATTAGTTAATTGGAGAACATGCATACTCTAGTGTAAAGAAAATTAACAATTTTATTCCATAAAAATCTATTGATCAGGTGAATTAGCTTAAACACATTTGCATTCATGATAGCTTGTAGTTTTCTTCAAAAAAAAAAGCATGTAGTTCAGGAATGGCATATTTAGCATCCCATCAATATTGGTAAAGATATAAGGGGACAATATCCTTTATTGGCCATTTTTATGTATGTAAAATTAAGATAAAATACATTATTAATTTTTAAGAATGTAAATCAAGTCAATGAACTTATTTTGATACCCCTAAATATTATTCTTTTTAAGTTTTAGAAATTGTTTTAGAATAGTATACCCTGAAGCAGAAAATAAGATACATACACATACATATGTATGTATTTCTCTACCATTATAAATAATGCTGTTTAAAATTTCTCTTTATCTCTCCAAGTTTTTGTTGAGTTAATTTGGATTTTAGATGTGGAATTTAATAATTAATTTTATGACCTATATGTACATCCCTCAGGAATTATTATGATATTTGCATTGTTTCATGACTGCTGACAACCAATGTGGATATAACCCCATGCAGATATGCAGTGTACTGGCACTGGATTAATTACACATTTAATGGTTCCATTGCTCGACACTGGTGTTTTTTTTTAATTTTTTTTAATGTTTATTTATTTTTGAGAGACAGAGAAACAGAGCATGAGTGGGGGAGGAGCAGAGAGAGAGGACAGCACAGAACCCAAGGTAGGGCTCAAACTCATGAACTGTGAGATCATGACCTGAGCTGAAGTCAGACACTTAACCGACTGAGCCACTCAGACACCCCTCGACACTGTTTTTTTTCCTTTTTTAACCTAAGCCTTCCCTATTCTTAAATTCCTTTTTATGACTCATTTCTCAATCTTCTACACTTTTCCTTCGAGAGAATTTTTTTCCAGAAAAATTTGAGAATGGTATATCTTTATTTGGTTCTTTCATGTCTGAGGATCTGAAAAATGGGTAGGATATAGAATTCTTGAATGAAGATTTTCATCATCAAAATTCTGGGAAATGTATTCCAAGGGTTTCTGGTTGATTTAGTACAAGGATAAATCTGATATCAAGGGGAGATTTTTTTTCTTTTGCATGAAATCTATTTTAATGATTTCTGTATTTATTTTTCTTTCCTGAACATGCATAGATGTGTTTTTCTTTATCCTTTAAATACAAACCTCTCACCAGCTAACAAAAATATAGCTCTTTTTTGCTGCTTTCCTCTAATCCTTAGAACTTTCAAGAAAACTTATTCATTTATTCGACAAGTATTTATTGAGAAGTTTTATGTCCAATCAGTATTCTAAACTCTAAAGACACAATAAGGAAGAGATAAGACAAAAGTTCTTGCCTTCATGGAACTTACATTCTAGTGGGAGAGAAATGAAGGCAATAAACAAGTATTAGATTGTGCTACATGAAATTAACGTTTTTGTAGGTCCAAAAATGGCGTAATGCCAGCTACTGCCTGTGGCTTGACCCATTATTATTGTTTTAATTAATTTTGAGAGAGAAAGAGAGAGAACAAGCAGGGGAGGGGCTGAGAGAGAGGGAGACCGGGAATCCTAAGGAGGCTCCGTGCTGTCAGCACAGAGTCCGGCATGGGGCTCCATCTCAAGAAACCATGAGATCATGACAGCCAAAATCAAGAGTCAGATGCTGAGCTGACTGAGCCACCAGGAGCCCCAGGGCATGACCTATTAAATGAATGGTAGATGGTGCTAAGTGCTGAAGTTAAGTAACGGGGTGAGGGACCTGGGAGAAAAGGTGGTCATAGTATTCTGTTGTTAACGGCTCTCTGTATTCTGAGGATGCACATCAAACCCAAGACATGATTAACTGCGCCTTTCCCTGCCCTGACTGCTGCCTAATTTTTTCAGCCTCATCTCAAATCACTCTCCACTTCTGCTCCGGCCATACTAGCCAAACTACTCTGCCTCAAATACATCTATTTTTCTTCTCTTGCTCAGACATCTCCTGGACAATTGTTCAGTTCTCCACTAGTATTTTTTCTGATTTCAGATCCTGCTCTAATCATGTGCCCCAGTTAGTTCTACTTAGACACTTAGATGCTTCCCCCAGGCCTGAATTATACTTTGAAAATCAGCTCAAAACCGCAGTTCCTCCACTTCTAAGACTCATTCTTCTTGGGTTTTGTTCTTCAGGTAATTAACACGTGCTCTAATCATTCTCAGTTTTGACTACAGATTTTATTCATTTTGAATTTTTTTTTTTTAATGTCCATTTCTGGTCCCATCCGGATTAAGTCAGAATGCCCAGAAGCAGAATGCCACTACCAATGTGGCTTAAATACTACCTCAGGTGGTGTTCATTTGCTTAAACCTTTGAGGAATTTTAAAAAATTCAAATATCTGAGCCCTACCCCCTAGAGATCTGATTGTATTAGTTCTTGGGTCCAGCCTGGGCACTGAGATGTTTTAATGTTCCCTAGGTGATTCTACTATGCAGTCAAAGTGACAGCAACTGGTTTGAGCAAAATTGTTGCAGCTAAACCTATATTGGGAGCTGGGACAATATGAAGAAAAAATATATAAGGATTTGGTAGAAGGGAGGATGGAGGGAAAGAAATGAAATACAGATGGAGAAAATCACTGTAATAAAAATAGTTAAGTGGAAAACATGTAGTGAGTGTGATGTGCTTTTCTATGCACCTTGCATATTTTCACTCATTTACCCCCCCCCACAATAACGCTGTTCTGTTCTATAATTTTGACAAGACTAACATCAAATATATCAAGTATCTTTCTTGGAGATCACACAGCTAAGTAACTGGCACGAGTCAAGATTCAAACCCACCTTGGCTCCAGAAAACCACCTTCCCTGTCAGTAGTCTAGACTACTTTGCCTATAAATGTCCCACAATACCTCCAAGGCTGTTTTTACATAGCACTAAAAACATTATTTTATTGAAGTTGACTTGCATTAAATTAAGATGGGAACAAAACTGCATTTATAATTACCTATCTGTATATTGTTTGTATCCAAGATTACCCAATAGCACGGTAGACCGCCATGTTTAACCTAAAGAGGATTCTGAAAATGTTATCAAATCCAGTAGCAACCTTTATTATAATCCAAGGCTGTGTTTTCCAAAGGTGCCCTTGAAGACAGTAAAAGGGGTCCATGAGATATTTTCAGTATTTTTAAAATTCTAGTGGAATTTGTATATCTACCTGGCTCGTTCTGAGGCAGCACAGGCCAGTTAAGACGTCAAACTTGCTTTTGGCTGGAATTTAGAATTTAAAATACTAAATCTAGTATCTCTGCTAATCTGAACTCTGGTTACCAAATGTAAGCACATTCACTTATTTAAAAATGGGAAAATGACTTAGTTATTATTGGCTGGTTCAGGAGACACAATCTTTGTTTTTCATTAATTTATTTACATTCAAGTTAGTTAACATACAGTGCAGTACTGGTTTAATGAGTAGAACCCAGTGATTCATCACTTACATATATATAACACCCAGTGCTCATCCCAACAAGTGCTCTCCTTAATGCCCATCACCCACTTAGCCCAACCCCCACCCCCACCCCCACCCCCACCCCCGCAGCAACCTCAGGAGACACAATCTTACAACACTGAGTGCACGGAGGAAAAAAAGAGAATCTTTGAAAAGGGTAGATAGCAATGATAAATAATTTTTTTACTAAGGAGAGAGTAGGACAGTGACAAGGCTATTCACAACTTTGTTTCTCTTATTTTTAGCTAGTTATTTATATTTTTTTTCCATTTCCACATTAGTGATATTATAGAAGAGTTAGCAAAACTGGTCTTTAAGGAATTTCTAGGATATTTTCATTATATAGAACGGAAAACAGAGCTCCACCTTGCGAGAAAGAAATGTGATGGCTCATGTCGAAGTTCAGGGTAATGTAGCTATGGCTGGGTCTGGGCTATACATACACCACATGCTCTTTCGTCTTCTCAGACTTGCTATCTTCTTATTTTGGGATCACTCTCAGGCAGGTTTCCTATGGGATGGGCAAGAGCTTCACTAACCACGCTCAGGCCAATTGCTAGGGAAGAAAAGAGAGCAATTGCTCCCTATGTGCTCCCATGAAAGATTCCAGGACAGTATGGATAGGGCATGCCTGAGTCATAAACCTGCTTTCAGAACCAGGGAAGTAGGGTCAGCCTTACTTGATTGAAGGAGAGGCATTCTCCCAAAGAGATGCAGGCAGGCCAAAAGGATATGTCTATTAAAAGGAAGAAACTGTGGTTATACTAGATGATTTTAAAAGATCTGAAATATCGAGGTTAATCTAACCCTTTCCATCAACATTATATTCTGTAAAAATGTTCCTGTTGGCCAGAATCATACAGGAGTTCAAGTGGGAGGAAATTATAATTCAACCATAAAGTTTTGTACTCCTTTTTAATTTTTTTTTTTTTTTTACTGTTTATGTTTGAGAGAGATAGAGACAGAGTGTGAGCAGGGGAGGGGTAGAGAGGGAGACACAGAAGCAGCCCCCAGGCTCTGAGCTATCAGCACAGAGCCCGATGCAGGGCTCGACCGCACCAACTGCAAGATCATGACCTGAGCCAAAGTCAGATGCTTAACCGACTGAGCCACCCTGGCACCCTAAAGTTTTGTACTTCTTGAGTCATAGTATTCAGCTAATTCCAAATATATTTTTTCAGGTCTTTATTTTTAGGAAATGTATTCTATTTTTTTAAGTCCTTAAAGTTTGAGAACTGCTTTTGCATTTCATATTGTGGGCTAGACACTTATTGTTCTTGTAAAACAGGGAATAAATTTTGAGATTCAAATTTGACCTGTACTGGATCACGCTAACTCACGTATATGAAGACATACAAACTATTGCTTAACAACCAGGATATTCAATCATTTTCAGCTGGGTTTAAGACAAGGTAGGTTGAATCTCTCTTAATACCAGAGTAAGCTTTTACAAGAAAAGGCCAGGAACCATGTTGGATTTTGTGTTTCAGCAAGCCAAATTGAAAAAATAGAGATTCAAACCCCACAGTGAGAATTTTTCAATACTTCTCATTCTTCTGATTTTCTTGAAAACGAGTCTCCCCTGTTTGTTGGGTGTCTTTAACCTTCAGACTGTCCTTTCTTCAACAGCCCTGCTCCTTTAGAAGATACATGTTGACTTAGAGAAATCTAATTTGTGTTTTGTTAATGTGTGCTGTCTCTACTTGCTATATTACATTAAACGAGAAATAGAGTTACCAAAAAATCATCTTACTTGAAATCATTCATAAGCTATCAACAAGGGAATCCATATGCCAATTTCCTTTTTGCTTTATAACCATCCACAGCACCAACTTGACCTTTACCTAAACAGGACTATAATTGCAGTTAAGATTATATAATTTACAATAACAACAAAAAATTACTTTGGAGGAACTGCTACTGGGCACAAATGTCTCGCAGCCATTAAGTGTATCATTCATCTTGAGAAGAAAATTATTCTTATCCACATCGACATTTTTAACATAAACTGTAGTACTCTCTGTTGGCACCTTTTTACGTACCCATTAATCTCAATAGTAAAGCCTCGGTCTCACCCACCTAGTCTCTGAAGTTTGGATGTCACTACTGTGTACAATAAAAATTGTATATTCATGAACTCCATTTGTTTTATGTCCTTCTCTCTGTCAAAGCCTCCCAAGCAGCATATGCTTTGCTCTGTGGAGAATAAAATCAAATTTGTCTGTCTTGTCATATTGTCATCAAAGTGATAGTATCACAATTAGATTAACATTTTGTGAAGGAGCTGAAGGGAGGGAAATGAAATAGGAGCACATTATAATAAAATCCACTTAACCCTTTCAGTCACAAATCCCTTTTTCTCTAACACCCGGAGGCAAAGAAGGCAATCAGACTCTAAAATAAGTGACACTGTGAAATTATTATGATCTATGTTGGAATCAAATAGGTCAGTTACTAGGCCTGCAAGGTACGTTTTCATTTGAAGGGACCATTAAGATTTTGTGACAACAACAATCTTAAGAAGTAACACACTTCCTGGGGTTCTTGAAACGAACCAGTTTGGGATTAGGTCAGCAAAAATTGGCCAGAGTGGTTGGGGGCACTATTTGACCCTTAATACACTATCACTCATTGAAGTCTTAGGTTCCAATTAAAAAAAAAAAAAATCTCACATCCTGTAATGGCTAGGCCCTAGGAAATTTATTGAGTTAAAATTTCTGTGTATATCGTTGAAATAGTACTTTTATTATTCTGCCACCTTAAAAACAAAACAAACCAAAACAAAACAAAACAAAAAAACTATGAGGTTTGAACAGAAAATTTTATGAGCCAGAAGTGAGGCATGAATTAAGAATGGACTGAAATCGGATAATCATTCTAATGTCAGTTATTCTTCTGATAAGTTTTTCCTCTTTTCCATTGTGTGAAGAACAAAAGAACTCATGCATGCCAGGAAGACATTAGTCAAAATGGAACCCACATCCAGTTTTTGCCTTTGCAGAGAAAATTTTGAACTACCTTCACACAAGACTGCCTTCACTAAGGCTACCCAGAAGGACAGGAGAAGTCCTTGTCCCACTGCCCAGAAGGGTGTTGGGTGAGAGCTTTCCAGTCCTTGGAGCTGCCAGGGACCTCATGGCCTGTGCTGAAGTGGGAGGAGCATGGTGACCTCCTCATGACCTTTTTCCAGAAAGAAGGCATATTTGGAGAGTTAAGAGTCACAAGTCTTAAAGTGCAGTCACATCCCACTCAGCCCCTTACATAACCTTTCCCCATCCATTTTGCATTTAACTTTTCAACATCAGTCTTTAACAAGCAGCCTAGCACTAAATCATGTATAATATGGTATTGTTTTGTAGTTAGTTCATATCAATTCATCTTGCCCACCTCTCCACCATCATTTCTTACCTTTTCCCAGACAACTCTATGGGTCACACTGGCTATTTTCCCTGTCTCAACGGTTACCTCTGTCACACACCTCTGCCCCTTTACACATACACCTCACTCTTCTTAAGATGTCCTCCCCTTCACGGTGGTTCACATGTCTTAAAGACTAGCTCAAGCGTCACATCCTTAAGGAAACCTCACCGGAACCCTGCCTCTGGACTTTCATGGCCCCTGTTATAATTTCCTCAAAAAATTATGATGATTATTTATATTTCCTTAGACTATAAGAAATCCAAAACAATAATTTACATTCATTTACATTCATTTCTTGATCTCTAGTGTATAGGTCATTGGCCGACTCATAAAAGTACTCATAAAGAAAAAAAGAAGGAAGAAGAAAGGGAAGAAGGAAGGGAAGAAGGAAGGAAGAAAGAAAGAACTTATGAATATTTATGAAAGACAGTGATGATCTCTAGTGTGGTAGATATTCACAGAGGAAGAGTCATATATAATGAAAATGTGTTTCAGGTTTCGATTGGGGTTATTTACTCATATCAGGAGAATATATTGTGCACCTTGATTTGAGCAACATATGTAACAAGAACTCTTATTTTATTTTTGTGAGAAGGAGTCGGACTGAATGCTACTCCGACCAAATGGATTCGTCACTGGTGAAATAAGCAAACTCAAATAGTGTTGATGATTAAATCATTGATCCCTGGAAAGAGATTTATAGTAGCTTGTGGATTGCTATGTGGAGTCTGGTCTTGGTTTTGAGTTCATCATTAGCTTAAATCAGTTTATTGAATAATAATAGCAATCGTAATATTTTAAGTATTGAGAGTTTACTATAACTTTTCATGCATTAACTCATTCAATACGCAGAAGAAACCTTTGGATTAGATATTATTATTATCCCCATTTTATAGATGGGGAACTGGGTTGCAATATGTCTAATGACATGCTGATTATATCTGGAGATTAGATAAAGGTGAAATAAGGAGTTATCTAGTGGATCATAAAAGTAGGCTTTCAACAGAGCTCAGTAGACTGGAATAATGGATGAAAAATATGATTACTATGGTATGAGGAGTCTTTGACAGAAGTTTGTAAAAAAAAAAAAAGCTTTTAGTAAAGGCTTGTGAAAAATCTCAAATAATGGAACTGTTCAATACGGAAATATTCATAAGTTTATTTACTGACTCTTCTTAAGTCCCTGTCACTGACAATAAGAGCCAGGTAAATTTTCAATATCACTCCTTCTTGGAGATGGAACTCAATAATTTGACAACAGATGCATCAGAAATTTCTGCACACAGAATTACTGAAGCCAGTCCAAGTATTATTACAACATTTCATTACCATATTCCAGGATAACCTGCCAATTTCACCTCTTGTCCTTCAACTTTGTCATTTATCATCCTTAATGATGCAGTTTCCCAGTCTTGGAAAGAGCAGCTGCTAGGTACCTATAGGATACCCTCCTCAGCTAATTCTTCTCAGGTGGTGTCTCCTCACTCAAAGCGTGTTAGGGAACTGAGGCAATTTACAGATATCCAAGTTCAATACCACATTCGTATGATCATTTAGATCATTTAGACGGGAGTATTTGGAACTTTTAGGCACATTTTGTATGGAAAATGGTAGCAATTCTCAACTTCATTTCTCATGAGTAGAAATAGTCTATAAAATAAGCAATGTATAACCATGTACAACCAGGTATTTTTTATAATATGATCCTTTTCACATGTCCTCCATACCATCTACTGAGGCCCCCAAAAACCTTGTAACAACAAAGAAAAATGTGAACTTATAACCCCCAACTAATTTATGGATCAGGCAGGTCTGTAAGTAGTGGTCTTGAGGTAGAGGTCTCAAGGGTAAGTGGTGAAACAAGAAAAACGAAAAACAGCTCTCTTCGAACCACTCTTCAAATCTATTTGAAGAAATATGATAAAATGATAAATTTGTGCTTTGGGTGTGAAATTATTTATTATTTATAAAATACATCCGTGGTATCTTTCTTTTTTAATGTTTATTTATTTTTGAGAAAGAAAGCACAAGGGGGGAACATGCAGAGAGAGAGGGGGACAGAGGATCTGAAGCAGGGTTTGTGCTGACAGCAGAGAGCTCAATGCGGGGCCTGAACCCATGAACCATAAGATCATAACTCGAGCCGCAGTTGGACACTCAACCAACTGAGTCACCCAGGCATTCCTGTCTGTGATTTCTTTTTAATGCGACTTGTTGTTATATTTCTAAATAAAAAAGATTGACCAAGTCTTTAAATGATTTTAGAAATAATACTCAGAATTTTTAAAAATCTTTCCAACTGGTTAGCCTATAGCAAAATTGCTCCAGTAAGAATTAAATGAAACTTTGAACTAAATGAACAATATTGTCTTTCCACCCCTACCCCAATATTTATCAATAGGGGTTCAAATGTCCGTTGTAAGCTGTAACATCTTCTATCAATTATAATATTGATATAATATTTCAATTAGATTTTATAATACCCATAATATCTAAAGG
>NC_064813.1:54086361-54128143 GCF_023721935.1 Panthera uncia
GATATAATATTTCAATTAGATTTTATAATACCCATAATATCTAAAGGAAACATATATGTATAAATATGTCTACATATTTATAGACATAAATATACTTAAGGGATTGTTTCTGTTTCTTCTTGTATTTTTTTCATAAGTTGTGATTTTCAAGGAATTTATCCATTTTATTTGATCAATTTATTGGCATAAAGTTATTCATAATATTCCAATATAAAACTTTAACACCTTTAGACACCACCTCTAGAATGCCTCTGTGAGGAGCTTGGCCAAACTTTTTCCTCAGTGAAACAACCATTTAATTGGTGAAAATCATTATTTTTTTTTAATATTCAAAGTGTCTTGAAATTGACCTAAAACCATACAGCAAATAGGAAAACATTTGCCAGAAAGTCTGCTATAGCTCAGTAAGAACAAGGGCCACATGCATCTGAGTCATGAGCTGCTTTTATTCTCCCTTCGCCCAGTTCTGCTACCGAAGTTTTCCTTGGCTTTTAGCCTATGGCTTTGGTTTCACCCTAAGAGGAACAGGGCACCAGTGTTTCTCATCCCTGGCACCCACCCTACAGCTCTGTGTCGTAAAAGTTCTATTGTGACCGGGCATGATGCAGAACACTGGGCTCCCTTTCCTCACCTAACTCTTAGCACAGAATGTCCATGCTAGCTTCAGCATGCCAATAAGTTGCTGGGGCCTAATGACCCCTTACCCCATACTCCTTATCCCAGCATGCTTGCAGGCCAGAGATTCCATGCTGAGAAGGGCAAGCCTAGAAGACCGGGAGCCAGTATGCCTTTCTCTGGTGTCTAAAAAGAGGCTCACTTCAGGAAAAACAGGCAACTTTTTCGACTCCCAGCAGGTTCACTGGAGAGGTAGACGGTGAATACCGATGGCAGCTCCAGAGCTCCACCTGAGAGGACTGACTTTATCTGAAATAGAATGGCGAGAACTCCAGGCCTACAGGCATTGGTCAAAGATACTGGAGCTCTCGGTGGAGAGCAATTAAGAGGAGTCTGCTAGCTTAGTGAAACAAGCAAAATCACAGGGCAGGCAGAAGTTTAGAAGAGAAATAGCCAAAAGAGCCCTTCTGTGATCACAGTCAACTCCGGGTTCTAGAAGCCTATGTGCATGTTCTAGGCTGCATCCATATGGGACTAATGAGAGAAGAACACGGGACAGGCTTCAAAAGCATACCCCAAACCACACACAAATTCATTAGCAAAGGGCAGAAGCCTTACTGGCTCAAGACACTTCAGTATAACCTCAGACCAACCACTGGCTGAACAATAAGCCACTCTCACCTGGGAACATTAGAAATGCAGGCTTAAATCACACTCATCCCCAGTGGCCTGGAAGATTGTATGCATGCCCAAGGCTGAACTCTCTCAGGAGTGACCAGAAAGAGTACCTCTGAGCTATTAGTTTCTGGATGAAAGCAGAGCAGTCATGAACTCCCTGAATTGTGAAAGCAGCCTCTTAGACGCATACATCCAATTGTCAAAGGCGAAAATATAACTGACTAAGGGGACATAAGCATAAACTTTGACCAATAAATACTTATGCTGACCTGAGGTAACCTCTAGAAAGCTAAAAAAATAAAACAAAGGGGAAAAATATCTGAGTAAGGGATGTCATAGGGACTGGACACTGTAAGGAAAATAGACTTGTATTCCAACTGTCACTAAACAAATGAACAAAGAGTCAAACAAACGGTAATCAGGGCCAGAGGGATAGAATCAGTATCCGGTATTGCTATAACATATTGTATAAAATGTTCAGTTTCAACAACAAAAAAAGTGAGACATGCAAAGAAACAGGAATGTATGATTCATATCAACATCGGTTTAATGACTGTAACCAGTATACCTTACAAATGTTATGTTAGTAATAGAGGAAACTCACTGTACTGTCTTTGTAATTTTTCTATAAACCTTAAACTGTTCTAAAGTAAAGTTTTCTGAAAAACAAAAATAAATAGATTTAAAGAGTTGTAAAGTACCATAACCTAAATGAAAAATTCAGTAGAAGGGCTCAACCGTAGATTTGAGTTGGTTGAAAAAAGGACCAATGAGCTTATAGATCAATAATGATTATACAGTCTGAAGAAAAGAAACAAAAAGGAGTAGAGAGAAATGAACAGAACCTCAATAGAAATTGTGGCATACCATTAAGTGCACAAACACATATATAACAGAAATGCCAGAAAAAGAGAGGGGAAAAAAAGAGACACAAAAAACATCTAAACATGGGTGAAAACTTCCCCAATTTGATGGAAAACACTAATCTACATCTTCAAGAACCTTATCAAGCTCCAACTAGGATAAACAAACACAAAAATCTACATGTGGCTACTTCAGAGCCAACGTGATGGAAGAAGAAGAGACCATCTTAAAAGCAGCAAGGGAAAAGTGACTGATCATATACAAAGAAACTGCAATGAGATTAACAGTTGACTTCTCATCAGAAATCATAGCAGTCAAAAGGGAGTGGGATAACATGTTCAAAATGTTGAAAGGAGGGGCACCTGGGTGGCGCAGTCGGTTAAGCTTCCAACTTCGGCTCAGGTCATGATCTCACGGTTCATGAGTTCAAGCCTCATATCAGGCTGTGCACATACAGCATGGAGACTGCTTCGAATTCTGTCTGCCTCTCTCTCTGCCTGTCTCCTGCTCACACTTTGTCTCTTTCTCTCTCAAAAATAAACATTTTTTTTAAATGTTGAAAGGAAAGAAAAACCCGTCAACCTAGAAACTATGTCCAGCAAAACTATCTTTCAAAAGGTGAAATAAAGACATTCCCAGAAAATTAAAAGTGAAAGTATCCATTGATAGGACACTTGCCATAAAAGCAATACTGCAGGGACTTCTTCAGACTGAAAGGAAGTGAGACCAGACAGTAATTCAAATCCACATGATAAAGAAACAACAACAAAGACTTCTGATAAGGATAATTATGTAGGTAATTGTTTACATTTTCTATATCACTTAAACTATTACACCTCTATATTTGTGATCTCCTTTATTGTCCTAGCATGTTTAAAAGATAGAATATTATATAAAAATATTATATAAATATAAAGATAACAATAAATTGTTGGGTTTGTTACCTATATGTTATATATGTGTGTGTGTATATATCATACATAAGCAATTGTATAATATGTTATATATGTTAATAATAATGTATATATTACACATATATATGTAACAGTTTAAAAATAATACACACACACACACACACACAGAGGAAAGAGGAAAGTATCCTCTCTTTCATTCCCAATAATGGTAATTCATGCTCTCTCTCTTTTCTGTTTCCTTGAAGAGTCTGGAGAGAAGTTTATTAATCTTTTTAAATAGCCAACTTTTTACTGTTGATTTTCTCCTTGCCTTCAATTTTATTGACTTGAATTCTTATCTTTATTATTTTCTTTCTTCTATTTACTTTGGGTTTAAATTGAACTTCTTTTCCTGGCTTCTTCAGGTGGCAGCTTAGATAATTGATTTTATAACTTTCCTCAGATCTAATATAAACAGTTTAAAGTAATGCATTTCTTCTAAGCATTTCTTAAGCTGTTCCCATAAATTTTGATATGTTGTGGTTTTATTGTCAGCCAGTAAGATATTTTTTAATTTCTCTTGTGAATTCTTCTTTGAGCTATTTTCATTATTTAGAACTGCTGTGTGTGAGGGGCACATGGGTGGCTCTGTCCCTCAAGCTTCCAACTTTGTCTTAGGTCATGATCTCATGGTTCATGAGTTTGAGCCCCACATTGGGCTGTCTGCTGTCAGAGCCCACTTCAAATTCTCTGTCTCCCTCTCTCTGCTCCTCCCCCACTCACCCTTGCTCTGTCTCTCTCTCTCTCTCAAAAATAAATAAACATTTTTTAAAAAGAACTGTTGGGCATTAATCCGTGGAAAGATTAGTATGGTCAAAGCTACTTCACCATTATTTGAACCTGAGACAACTATAGTTCTCTTAAAATTTATTTTAACACAAAAATTGAAAGACATTTTGCAATTTCATATGTTGAAACCAGGATAAAGTCTTATGACATTATTTAAATGACCTAAAAAAGATATTTCATAGTGAACATAGCCCCTAAAAGGGCTTAACTAAAACTTATAAATAAGGAATAGGTCATGGCAGCCTCTTGATTGGATGAATTTGGTCAAAGTGAATGTATTTTGCAGAGATATAGACCTAGATTGAAATCCTAGCTCTAAAATTCGCTAGCTGTATGAACTTGAATGAGTTCACATCTCATAGCATCTGTCTCCTAACCTTCAAAATGGAGATAATACTTATCTAGTGGAACTCTACGACTTAAATTAACAAATACATGTGAAGCAGCCATTACAGTTATCTGATACATGATGTTAGTGTCCTTCCTCACCATCCATATGGTAAGCAATAGCAAAAACAACAACAGCTAACTCCTCAGAAAAAGAAGCTCTAAAGAACTGTCATACAACTTAATTATTAAAGACCGTGGAATGCTAACCCCAAGGTCAGAAGTCATCTATTTCAACTTTCTCATTTCACTGGTAAGAAAACAGATACACAAATTCACTCTTCCAGTGACTTAACAACCTTAACATAGGAATGCCTCCGAGTTCCCAAGGCCAAATGCAGTGGATCACAGTATGCTCTGGATAAGCATTTATTAAATAGCAGACTGAATGAGTGTGTGGATGTATGAATTGCCATGGATCACACTTACTGTGTTTAAAAGACTCTAAAATGCCATGCACGGGGGCTCCTGGGTGGCTCAGTTGGTTAAGCATGGGACTCTTGGTTTCAGCTCAGGTCATGACCTCATGGTTTCGTGGGTTCAACCCCTGCATCGGGCTCCATGCTGGCAGTGCAGAGCCTGCTTGGGATTCTCTGTCTCTCTTTCCCTCATTCTATCTCTCTCAAAGTAAACAAGTAAACTTAAAAAAAAAATGTTTTCATGGGGTGCCTGGGTGGCTTGGTTGGTTAAGCGTCTGACTTCGGCTCAGGTCATGATCTCACGGTCCGTGGGTTTGAGCCCCGCGTCGGGCTCTGTGCTGACAGCTCAGAGCCTGGAGCCTGTTTCAGATTCTGCGTCTCCCTCTCTCTGTGCCCCTCCCCTGTTCATGCTCTGTCTCTCTCTGTCTCAAAAATAAATAAACGTTAAAAAAATTTTTTTTTAAATAAAAAAAATGTTCTCAAATGACATGCACTGTAAGATATACCATTATTTTATGTATCTCTGATAAAAAAGAAACACCATCGATTAAACTATATATGCATCCTGATTTCACAGATATTAAAATTTGACCAAATACATCTTTTAAAATCTATGAAATAAAGTGTAAATCAGTGATAGACAGAAATCCAGGTTTCCTAATTCCCAGTCTAATGCTTTTTTATTTTATTTTGTTACAGTACAACACTGCCTCAGTCATTCGATAACGATATTTCAAAAATCATTCCCTTAAGCATCCTGTAAGTAAAGATTTTTTCTGTTCAAATGAAAATACTCTTAACTTTAAACCCTTGATGAGGTCATATCTAGAGATACTTTTGTTCAAATGATTTCCAAAAAGAACAAAAACAAACCTAAAAAGTTGGTGGATACGGAACATAAGACAGGCACTTATAAAAACAAAAAGAATTGGGAGGATATAATCTGGAGGTGGGTGGCAACAGCAGGTAGAGGGAAATTGGGAAGCTACAAGGAACATTATTTGCCAACTTAGTTTTTGTCCTCGTCGTCCTTGCTTATTGTAACCTTTGTTTACTGCAAATCCTAAAGGTAGGGGAAATTTTTCTTTTCTTTTTTTCTTTCTTTTCCTTATATTTTTTATTGTGGAAAATTTGAAACACACAAAAATGGAAATAATAAAATAAACTCTTAAGTACTCATTCCTCCACTTTAATGATTATCACTTCATGGTCCACTGAGTTTCATCTACAGCCCTGCCCTACCCCTTGTTCTTTTGAAACAAATCTGAGACATTATATCATTTCATCTGTAAATATTTCAGTATGTACCTCTTGGGGAAAATGATTCAATCTGCTAGAGAAATTTTCTCTGAAATTAGAATCCTGTCTTTTCTTGTAATTGATTATTATGTGTCAGCCATTTTCTTTTAAAGGTTATTTATTTTTATTTTTGAGCGAGACAGAGAGAGCATGACAGGGGAGGGGCAGAGAAAGAATCCCAAGCAGGCTCCATGCTGTCAGTACAGAGCCCGATGAAGGGCTCAAACTCACAAAACCATGAGATCATGACTTGAGCAGAAACCAAGAGTTGGATGCTTAACTGACTGAGCCGCCCAGGCACCTCTGTGTCAGCCATTTTCTTAGCTATAGTCTAAAAATATATCTATAGTTTTATGGATGCATGAAGAAGTGTTTACAACTGTAATCATTACAAAAGACTGCAGACTAACATGAAAATACTGCTTAACTTGTAACCAGAAAAATCAAAGTAATGTAAAAAAATATTTGAGTAGAAAAAATTCTGTGTGTACATACATTGTATTCAATCTAAAATCAACTTTTATGAAACCCTCAAAAGCATCAGGAACAACACTAGGTAGTAAGTAGGTAATCAAAGGTAAATCAAATGTAATTAAATCTCAGTCTTTGCCTAAGAAGCTCATCCCATTAGGGAGGCCAGACATGTGGACAGAGGACAAATGTTCTGGGATGCGTGTTCCCAGAACACAAGAGGAAAGAGCAAGAGTAGACATCACTCCCAAAATGTTACTGAGACAGAGAGGGAACAATTAATTCTGCATTCCTAGGAACTGGAGTGGGGAATCAATAAATTTGACCAAGGGTACCGTCAGGGGACTGTATTCTAGATGCCTCTTGGAAGATGAGTAAGCATCGGTCAAATGGACAAGATGGAAAGTACAAGTCTGGTTTTCAGTTCAAAGTCTGCAAATAAAAACATGAAAAGTAGAGCATCTGTCTTGTGATACATACTTGGCAATTTTTCCTTAGTTTTTACTCTCTTGCTATTTGTGGCATTCCTTCCTCTTCCTGGAAAATGTTAAAGTACTTTGGAAAAACTCCCTGCATGATATCTACTAAGTGTTCAGGGTATCACTATTTTTCTGTGCTCCATCTGGGTCCTTGGACTCATTGACCTTCTTATAAAATAAGACTGCCAAGATGTTCTAATATCTACTGTCATCACACGGCCCCTCTTGCTTGCATCTCAGTCTCTAGAATCTTGTCTCTGGTATGAACCACTAACTCGATTTGCACCTGAAGTGTTCAAGGACATGCTGTTGACACAGTGGTGTCTAGAAGCCAGATAGACGGCTTCAGGCCAGAGAGCTGCTGTGGAAAACTGTCCACATCTACCTAAATTAGAACTGACAACCAGCCCTGGATTTATATCATAAGATTCTTCAGTTTGGAACGTTGGACACTAGCTGGAAAAAACAAGGGCACAAACTGAGTTTTTCTGTTTCCTTGTTTTGCTTTGGGGCACCTCCTTTGTAAAAATGTCTCTTTATTTTAAAGGAAAATATTTCTGAAGCCCAAATGATTAATCAAAAGGAGTTATTCCATTGTACTGTCCAAAGTGACCTCAATGTAGCCCATGGTTAGTGTTTGTGCTGAAGAAATGGGAGGGCGCAAAGACTCTGAAGTATGTTACCCTCCCACTGATGCGGGCTGTAGATTTTGCTATAGAGAATTTATGTTGTGGAAAAAGTTGGCTATTGTTAACATGTGGGACATGTTTTAAAATTCTTGCCTCTTACTCAAAGCTAATGGTAAGGTATTATGACTAATGACAGATCTACAGTCTCCAAAGTAGGGGGCCTGCATCCAGAGGATTTGTGAGAATCCTTTAGATGTGGTAAACAATAATGACACAAGTTTTATTTATATTTATTTGATGTACAAATTGTAGAGAGGCAACGAAGCTCTACTGATCTTGCATACGGGGATTGATGCTGCCTCCACGTTCCGGTCCTTATATGCCATATAAAACCCAGGGGAGCCCGAGAAGGATGGAAGAACTATAAATTGGAACAGTTGACAGCATAGCTCCTAATCTCCACTTACCAGCTGCAATATGTTGCAGTTCACACGCTATAGGATGCTATCGATGCGGTTAATTTTCTAAAAATCAGTCCTTTTAATAACACAAATAAAATTAAGCACTTTACGTACACATTTTATATCATACAAAATCCAACCCACTTAAGATCAAAAAGTATGGAAAGTCACACCGCCTCTCTTGATTCTAATCTTCAGTACTTGTCTTAGAGCTGATCAGATGTACCCCCTCGTTATGGATCCTTCCAGAGACATACTATGTACATGCATTAAGATAGCATAACTCCATCACCACCACCCTTTTTACTGTAGTAGTGGCAGCCCGCATGTATTTTGAACCTTAAATTTTTTCACTGGCTATTCCATAGAGACAGGTCCCTATCAGCACACTGAGTTTTCACGCTCTTTTTTATGGCTGCACCGTATTTCTTTGTATAGCTATACCATGATCGATTTATCAGTGCCCAAAGAGTAGATATTTATGTTGTTTCAGTCTCTTGCTATCGCAGATAACGCTGCATCGCATAACGCTTTTGATGTGCCATTTTAAACACCATGTTCGTATAGCTGTTAGATAAATTCTTAAGAGGTTGAATATCTGGACCAAAAAGTGTGTGCATTTGCAATTTTGAAAGATACTGCCAAATTAACTTCATAAATGTTGTACCAATTTACACTCCCACCAGCAATATATGAGCATGTCTGTTCCCCATCGTCCTGCCAACAATAAATATCTTTGCATAATTGGAGTTTGGGATTGAAAAATGAGTATCATGATTTAGTAAGATGAGCCAAGAATGAACTTCTTCCATTTGGATCTATCTTTCTTTCTAAGGCACCCCTTTTCCAGCAATGACATTCCTTAAAACTCTGCGCTAAAATAAAGACCTTAAAACCACACCTTCAAATACTATACTACAAAGTATTTACCAAAAAAATTTAAAACCAATGAAGCCTATTCAATCCCAGTTTATATTATACTGTACTGTTTATATCATCAAGAAAATTGTATTTAAACATTGTCGATTTCATATTTAGCTTAACCCTTTTAAAAGTCTACTTTATGTAGGTTTTATATGTATACACACACTATATATATGTTTCATGATAAACACACGATTAGCATTCTGGAGTATTATATAATTTTTGAGTACAAATTTTTCTGTATACATTTTTGCTGATGGAGTCTAGGACAAAATCATTTTAAAGACCACTGGTCTACATCATCTAAATTACCTGGTACTCATAAAAATAAAGGATGTCTAAAATTCACAAGTATTTAAAACATGTAACTTTTTCCTCTGTTTAACCTCCTTCCAGGGGCAGCAAAATTCTGTCTGGGAATCTGGGCATCGGTCTATTACTTATGATCTGTAAGGCTCCACCCAGAGTGAGCTTCAGGTATCACCAGGTGGCCAGGAGAAAAAGATTTTTTCTCTTAGAGCGGATTATAATGAAAAGTCTACAGTCTTCGCTCGTCCCTAAAAGGACGAGTAGAGAAAAGGGGGCCGAGCCTCTTCATGGGCACGACGCCCCTCACCAGGAGTTGGGGGGAGAGAGGCTGATGATCTCCCTGCAGAAAAGACTTCGCGTATTGCTCCCACCGCAGGGGTTTCTGGGAAATGAGAGCAAGTCTTCCAACAGCTGCTCCTGGAGTCTGGCTCTGGCCAGGGCTTCCTTCCCCAGCAGCAAATATTACCCCTCTTGGCAGAGGTTCCTGACCACAGCTCCTACCAGAAACTAGTCTTCCTTCTCCTTGAACGGCTCCTGGATTCCTCAGTTCCTGGACGTCTCAGTACAACCTCCCCCTGAGGAGCGTCTCTGAGAATTGACCGCTAAATGCCACTCTCTAGGGGCACAGCTATTTTAAAGTGTTTTTCCTGAAATTTTTTTAACCTGGAAAACACAGAAAACGATTTAAAAAAAAAAAGCAAAAGAAAATGAACTATTATAAAAATAGGTAATTAAGTATAACATTACAGTTCGGAGATAACTGCTATTAACCTTTTACCATGACTCCAGTCCTTTCTCGGGATAGAACATGGTCTTTTGTGTAATGGGATTGTATGGGATACACAGTTTTGCATTCTAATTTTTGCTCTCAGTGGAATGCCATGAAAATTTCCCATGCCATGAAAAGCACTGTCCAAATAACTTTTAACAGTGACTACTTACCAGATCATGTTATGACTGAATACCATTTAGCTGTCCCACCACTGCCGGGTGTTTGGGCTGTTTTCAGTGTTGTACTCTAATTTACCTACTGAACATCTTGGTATAATGAATTTTTGCTAACGATCCTGAGTTCAAATTTCAGATTCTATCCTTAAGATGAATTCCTGAAAATAGCCAGAGCTTATGGATAGCTCTTGAGCCGTGGGCACTCTCTATATTTCCACTAAGAGTTCTGTCTCACCACACCACATGTATTCACTGCGCGTCCACTGCTAATTTAGTAGAGGAAAATGGTAAGTTGATGCTGCTATTATCTGTGCTTCTTTAATCACCAGTTAGATTAAAAAGCTTTTGTGTATTTTTCCTAAATATTTTTTTGTACGATAAAAGCAGCACAAACTGACCGTAGGAAATTTGCAAAAAAGAAGCGTATAAATAAAAATCATCGTAAATGCACAACTGAGAGAGATCATACATACTTAGTATTTTGCTTTTTATCAAAATCTTATCCCAATGAGAACTTTTATGCATTCACATAATTGGATCATATAGTGTATGTAATTTAGGAACTTAGTCTTCATTTACAACATTTTTCCCATTTTTAAGAATGATTTGAAAATATAACTTTAGACAGCTGCATAACTTAGTACTATTCATTGAATTACAATAGTTTACATAAGCGTTATCTTTTGTTAAGCATCTAGTTATGATTTTTAATACAAATAGTGATATTTTCTTATTTATTTAGCATTTATTTGATTACAAAGTTAAATATCAAAATGCTTACTGGCTGCTGTACTTTTGCTTCTGTGGATCATTAGTTTATATCCCTTTGTTCATTTTCTACCTGGAATTCATGGTTTTCTTACTTATTTGTGACAGCTGTTTAGATTTTAAAGATATTAACCCCTTCCCGGTTCTATTTATACCAAATAATTTCCCCATTTCAGTTGCTTGACTTTTATTTCTATTTATTTGACATGAAAAAGCTTTACATTTTTATTTGGTCAAATTTATTTACCCATGCTGCCCTTTGAAGCTTTGTCTATTGCTTTTATGCATTAAATATATACATATTTTTTTCCAAGCCAAGCTCAGTTAAATATTCAACTCTGTCCTTCAGTTCTTTTGCTTTTTAGTATTTACATATTTGACATTGAGTTATTTAATTCATATAGAACTTGCTTGGGGATAGGGTAACTATTTTTAAGATAATCATATTTCTACATTTTTTGTTAGTTTGAGAACTTTTTCTTTCATAGAGAAAAATCATTATATATGGTGAGACTCCCTTAGAATCAAAATTACCCTTGAAAAACCCTTTATGTAGCACCCAAAATATCATGTGCAGACATATAGTCTCCCTATATACTCAACACGACTACTGTCTTCTTAAGTGGTGGAATAACTGATATTTTTTAATATGTATCATAACCCAGTTAAGCCAGTTTTTAATTCTAGAATAGCACACAATATGAGAAATTCTCACGCTGTGAGAGGCTCCAAGGAACTGAGATTGAAGAAATAAAAAGTTCCTAGGTCTCTTTTACATTCACTCACTCTGAGGCACGTGGTCAAAGAGTGGAAGGGAAGGCATGTGGAGATCACCTGTTCTATTGAAATTCTCCAGTCTATCTCTTTCTCTGTTTTTCCCCTCCCTTAATATAAGTTAAAGATATATATGATGTGAGCCATGCTAACCCTTCTTGGATCACACTTCTCTGCCCTCTCTAGCTATTCTCCAGCTGCCTCTCTCCCCTTTGTCAAAGGTACACCCTGGTGGTCCCTACAATAATGTTCCAAGCCATCCTAGAATCCATTGCTTCCTGAGTGTCATTTTCAAGTATCTGGAGAAGCACTGGCCAATAGAAATATCATATAAGCCATATATTCCATTGTAAATTTCCTACTAGGCATCTTTTAAAAGTGAAAAGAAAGAAGAGAGATTAATTTTAATAATGGATCTTATATAATCCAATAAATGGATCACATCAATGTGTAATCAACATCAAAATTACTGTGGTATTTTACATCTTTTTAAAATACCAAGTCTTCAAAATAGGATGTATATTTGACAACTTGCAGCATATTTAACTGTAACTATCAACATTTCAAGTGTTCAAAAGCTACATATGGCTAATGGCTACTGTATTAAATGGTGCGGATTTAGAGGGCTTACTAACAATCTGAAATTCATCACGAACTCATGAGCAGCTATATTTTTGTGCAAGTGCTCTAAAAACTAACTCCCCAGTGATCCCATGCTACACCATTTAAAAAGTAAATCAGGGGCACCTGGGTGGGGCATCTGACTTCGACTCAGGTCATGATCTCGAGCTCAGGAGTTTGAGCCCCACATTCGACTCTTGCCTGTCGGCCTGCAGTCCACTTGGGATCCTCCACCCCGCCCCCCTCTCTCTCTCTGCCCCTCCCCCACTCTCTGTCTCTCTCAAAATAAAATAAACTGAAAAAAAAAAGTAAATCGAAGTGGGACACCTGGGTGGCTCAGTTGGTTGAATGCCTGACTCTTGATTTCAGCTTAGGTCATGATCCCTGGGTAGTGGGATCCAGATCTGTGTCAAACTCCACACTAAGCATGGAGCCTGCTTGGTATTCTCTTTTTTTCAATCTCTCTCTCTCTTTCTTTATCTCCCTCTCTCTCTCTCTCTCTCCCCCCATCTACCTCCCCCACTTGCCCACTCTCTCTCTCTAAAATAAAATTTTCAAAACATTTTTTTAAAAAGTAAATTGAAGTAAGAATGAGATGCTGCTTATTTTTCTTCTCTTATCCTCCTCTGTGGAATTATTTCTTTTCTCTGCATCCATAATCTTTAAGTTCTGGGGTTTTTTTTATTTTTTAAATGTTTATTTTTGAGACAGAGATAGAGCGAGTGGGAGAGGGGCAGAGAAAGAGGGAGACACAGAATCCGAAGCAGGCTCCAGGCTCTAAGCTGTCAGCACAGAGCCTGACTCAGTGCTTGAACCCAAGAAACTGTGAGATCATGACCTGAGCTGAAGTAGGACGCTTAGCCAACTGAGCCACCCAGGCACCCCTAAATTCTATATTTCTATAATCCTATTGCTTTGTGTTGGACAGAGGCAGCCCTGGGACAAGGCAGTGAATTAGTCCCTGAGACCCCTCCATGAAAAAAAATGGGACAGAAACAATATATTTTCTGCCTTTGGTGACTTAAAATCTCTTCCCCCCCCCATTATGTACTCCTTTTTCCAATTCTAAAAGCGTAACAGATATGATTTTATTTTTAACTGGGTTTATTTTAGGGTTTTAAGCATTAGTAAACACAGAATATACACCTTCTGCACAGCTAAGTTTATATGCCTTTGAGAAGGAGCATGCAAATGGGGCTTTTGCTGGCATTGTTTTAAAATAAATAGAAAGCTCTCAGTAAACTTTTACATCACTCTGCAACATGTTTTGTTAGAAAAGCCTGTGGTAGTATCTAAAATTGTGTAAATCATCAGTTTTTAATCTGGCAGGAAGTAGATAGTGGCCCATTAAACTTTCGTAATTAAATTTTCCCTGTACTCCCCCATAGAACCATTATCTGAGTTTTCTAATTAACACAAGAGGAGGGAGTCAATTCAGATTGATGGGATCTAGAGCCATCCCCTTTCATTTTAATGACCTTTAATAAACTTTTATTACTATTGATATTGATAATTATAATACACCCTTTAATTCTGCAATGTGATTCTAAGGACCTTTTCAAAAATTGCAAAATTCACCTTTAAAGCTAGAGTAGACAGAATTATTATATTCCCAAATGCTGTGCATTTAAGGCGGTGACTTTAAGTGAGCTGAAGGGTAGATAGACATCACGGAAATGGCTTTCCCTTTCCTTGATCCACAATGCAGGACCTCAGTCCTGACATAGCCTCCCAGTTTCAGAGCACAGCTCCCTTTCCAAGAATGGCAATCAGGTTGAATTGGAAGTTATTTCATGATAAATAATCCACAGGGAGTAAGGTGGAGTTTGCTATATTTGCTGTATTTTCAACTGGAAAAGCCTTAAGACTGGGACGTCAGATGCCCAAGAGGACCAGTCATCAGGCAAGCTACACTGGTTTCCCAGAATGATTTCGTGATGTTTTACCAGAGGTTTTATAGTTTTATATCCTTTCAGAGTGCCACTCCTTTCATTGAAACTGGTCCTTCTGGGTGAGAAAATGATCTGCCAACATAAACATCTAAGCACTGAGAGGAACTCTCCCACTATTACTATCATTTGCTTTGGAAGCTGCAAGATAAGCATAAAACTAAAAGTATAAGCTACTGGGGTCATGTGCATAGTACATGATGGAGGTGGGATTTAGCTAATGCTCTCACTCACCCAGCCATGATGCCCACAAAATCACAAAATCACTGTGTTGAACTCCCGGGGCCTTGACGAATGAAATCAGAAGTGGTGAAGTTGAGATCTACCAAACTCAGGGTGTGTAGGGAAGACCGAATGCAATAGTTTCATAATCTCCTCATGTACAAAGTCAAGATTAGAATATTTTGTGCCATAAGAATGTTGTGAGGGTTAGATAAGATAAGGTATATAACATGCTTAGCATAGTGTCTGTTTCAACAAATGCTATTCTCATTTTTATTATAAATATTGTTTTCACATGCTCTTTTTTTTTTTTTTTTTGTATCTCACCTATGTGAGGGTGTTTTTTTTTCATCTCACCTGTTTTCTTTTTTTCAAAGTTCAAGTGTTTGGTGTTTGGTATCCCAATATACAAAATATATATATATACACATTATTATAATTTTTATATACATATTATATACATATTATATACATATTATATATATTATATATATTATATATATTATATAATTATATATATATATATAATACACACATATATATAATATATAATATATATAATTAACGTCTAGACTTACCTAAGGGAAGAGATTAGAAGGGCACACTCAAGATCACAATCATTGTTTTCAAAGATTTTATAATCTAGCTGTTGTAGTAACCTAAGGACGAGGTTGTACCAGCCTGTTCTTGTATAATAGCAAAAGGAATAGAGGAGAAAGGAAAAATGTGAAAGGCGTTTAAACAGCAAAAATCATGATTTTACATTTATTTCTAAATTTAGTTTCCAAGAACAATAGACATGTTTTAAAATACTTGTTGAGGAGAAGCCCCGTTTCATAACATGTTGGACTACCTGGGACCAAATATGCCCTCCCACTGAACACAACAAGAAAAGCGTATGTGTGGGAATACGTAAGGCAATCATTTTTGGAGAGTGTGGAGCTCACTAGAGACGAGAAGTAAATGAAGTAAGACTCCTTCCTCACTGCCCTGAGTTTCTGTCTGCAGGCACTTGCAGGGCGGTGAAGAGGTCCCAAAGAGAGCATGGCAATTTCATTCAGCTGAGAAAATACAGATCAGTTTCAGAAGACTGAGGTGGCTAGAGAGGGAAGAGAACTGTGTGGACAAGCTCCAGAAATGTTCCTAGAGGTCCCGTGAGCTATTGAATACTAACTTCACATGCATAAGGTGAAAGTCCATGAGGCCAGGCAAACAGCAACGCAAGAACTGTATGCAGGACTATTCCCACAACTCAGGCAAGGTTGAGAAACACTTTCATTGGAGAACACAAAGAGGTTGCACTTTATCAGCTATGCTAAAGCAGTCCTAGAATAAAGGATACTCTAGATCAGAATTGACAAGAATGGTTTAAGGGCCAAATCCAGTCCGTGACCTTGTCTCATACGGGCCCCCAGCTAAAGATAGTTTTTACCTTTTTAAAGTGGTAAAAAGAAGAAAAAAGAGAGGAGGAGAAGGAGGCTATAGAATATATAGCAGATATCAGGTGTGATATGGAAAACTTAAAATATTTACTACCCAGCTCTTCTTAGGAAAAGTTTACTGACCCTGCTCTAGACCTACTGTAGACCAATGTAAAAAGTCTAAAACATAGCCTTTGAAATAATCAAACTGATCTTCAGTTCATTTATTTTATTTTTTAAGATTTTATTTATTTATTTATTTATTTATTTATTTTAAATTTTTTTAATGTTTATTTTTGAAGGAGAGAGAGACAGAGCATGAGTGGGGGAAGGGCAGAGAGAGAGGGAGACACAGAATCTGAAGCAGGCACCAGGCTCTGAGCCATCAGCACAGAGCCCGATGCAGGGCTTGAACCCACGAACCTTGAGATCATGACCTGAGCCGAAGTCGGACACTTAACCTACTGAGCCACCCAGGGGCCCCAAGATTTTATTTTTAAATAATCTCTACACTTAACGTGGGACTTGAACCTATAACCCCGAGATCAAGAGTTGCGTGCTCTACCAACCAGCCAGGTACCTCAAGAAATAGTTGGCTGATCCTTAGTGAATTTAACTTCCAACCAGAACAGGGTCCAACATCCTGTAAACAGATACAAGAAAATCTAGCATTTAACAGCATACAATTCACAAATCTTTAGCATCCGATGAAGAAGTTATTAGACATACAAAAAAGCTGGAACATTCTGCCCATAAGCAGAGGAAAAATTACTCAATAGAAACTGACTCAGAAGTGACAAACGTGATGGAGCAAACAGACAAGAACTTTAAGCAGCTTTTGTGAATATGCTCAACAATTTAAAAGAGAATATTGTGGTAATGAGGAGAGAAATAAAGGGTATATAAATGAGCCAAACAGAATTTCCAAAAATGAAAAATAAAGAATCCAATATAGATGTTTACTGTGTGGGATTAATAGATTAGATTCTGCAGAAAAAGGGATTAGTGGATTTGTATACATATCAATAGAAGTTATCCAAACTGAAGCACAGAAGAAGTTTGAAAAAAAATGAACAGAGCTTTAGCGACTTATAAAACAACATAAAATGGATTAACATATGTATAATTAGAATCCCAGAAAAGAAGGATGGAGAGAAATATTAGGGAAGGAAATATGGTTAAAATGTGCTAAATTTGATGAAAGCTATAAATTTGCTGATTTAAGAACCTCAATAAGCCCCAAGCAAGATAGACACAAAGAAAACACCCCAAGACAAATTATAATACTTGTAGATACTTGAGGTTGTGCGTTTGTCAAAACCCTTTGAACTTTTCAGCCCAAAGAGTGAACATTAACATAACATATGCATTTGAGATAAATCACTTAGGAGGTTTAGAAAATACCAGGATGGAATGCAGAATGTTACAGAACAATCTAGCTGTATGACAAATGTATAAAACAACCTCAAAGAAAGGGTCAGAGGGAAAGGGATGATTTTAGTCACTTTAGAAATAAAGTGTTTGAAACTAAAAAGAAATTTTATGTAAGGCACTGTACTCTGGTTGATAAAACTGTATCTCACAGGAATAGAGGTTAATAATTCTGATACTTCTCTCTGTGTATAAAGACATTGAATGCCAGTAAATGGAGCATAGAGGGTAAGAGTCAGGTTCCTCACTGTTGGAGTGACAATTTACAAAACAGGAAGAAGAGGAAGCTACAATAATCCATGTGGTAATTGATTTGGGTTGGGGATATCAGCATGAACTCACATTTAGCTTAATATAGATACAAATATTTACATATAAAATATAGCTATATATTTATAAAGGGTTGATATATACACATACACATTTCTTTGTTCTGTCGGCTGAAAGGGCTTAAAAGCACTGATACCTGCTAGCAGTGAGAATGTCTAGCACCTAGATCTTGGTTTCTAATATTATCCTTCAGTAAAAGCACCCACGGTTTCTTTAGAGAAATGGCTGATTCTAGGACTGGGGCAGAAATATACAAAATGAGCCGGGCATATCTTGTAGTGCCAGAAAGCAAGGAGGTGTTTGAAACAAATGACCCAATCCTCACAATGATGGGGTTAGGTCAAAGGACAGAGGAAAACGATTGGGGCAACGACATAAACTAGCGTATCAAATCCATCAATAAATAAGCTATTCAAAAAATAGAAAAGGAGGGGCGCCTGGGTGGCTCAGTCGGTTGAGCATCCCACTTCAGCTCAGGTCACGATCTCGAGGTCCACGAGTTTGAGCCCTGCGTTGGGCTCCGGGCTGATGGCTCAGAGCCTGGAGCCTGCTTCCGATTCTGTGTCTCCCTCTCTCTGCCCCTCCCCCGTTCATGCTGTGTCTCTCTCTGTCTCAAAAATAAATAAACGTTAAAAAAAAATTTTTTTTTTTTAAATTAAAAGAGGAGGAACTCTTTCCAAATTATTTTGTCAGGCAGTTTTCTTCTGAAACCAAAAGCAGAGATATCACAAGAAAAGGAAATTACAGCCCAAATCCCTCACGAGTACAGAGGCAAAAGTTCTTAACAAAATAGGATTAGAGCAAACGAAGCAATACATAAAAGGTAGTTGTGGTTGGTTTGCATTGAATCAACTTAGCTAAGTTGGCACAGTATTTTCCAGAATTCTTGTCCTTCCATAATGTAAGTTAGTATTGGCTTGAGGAGACATATTGCATGAGATTTGGAAGGGAAGTCGAGCTGCAAGCATATTTCTGTTCTGCACAGAGCGGGGGATACGGGCTCACTGGGCGCGGTTGCAGGGTGCACGCACTGCTGTTGACCTGCCAGCTCACTTCGTTGGCACCGGGCAGTGGCTGTTCCCTCAGCCCCTTTAACCCCCATTGGATCGCTTCTTACAACTTTTTCCAATTCAGAGCCAGAGCGTGCAGCTCCAGAAACAGCAGCTGAGCCCAAGACTCTTCCAGGTCCCTCCAGATCTCCTCCTTCAGGCTCTTGCAATCTTTGGCCAACATGCGCACCTTCTGGGGCAGCCGCCAAACCCATGACTCTTCCAGCTCACGTTGACTCTCTTCCTTCAGGTTCTCCAACACTTGGGCCAGTTCCAGCACCAAAGATAGAAGAAATCAGCATACATAAAACGTTTAGTCCTCCAAATGACATGAAGTTAAATTCTTATAATAAATTTCATCATCCGTGTGACTTACAGTGGTTCTTTTCCTCTGATCAAATCCTGAATGATACAATAATACAACTTGCCTAATTTGAATGGATCCCGGGAATGCCAGGTTTGCTTAAGATTTTTAAATCTGCAATGTAATTCACCGTATTAATAGAGAAGTGTGACACTGTGTGATTATCTCAATAAATCAAGAAAGGGATTTGATCAAATTGAACGGTCCTTTATGATAAAAATTATAAAAGGAAACTAGCTATTTAAAAGGATGCTTCCTCACACTGATAAAGAACATCTATGAAAAATGTATAGCTAACATCATATTTAAATGGTGAAAGGTTAAATGCTTTTTCTCTATTAGGAAGAAAATGATATGCAATTTCACCTCTTTTATTTAACATTGCATTGGAAGTCCTAGCCGGTGCAATCAAGCAAGAGAATGATAAAAAAGCCTCTAATCTGAAGAAGGAAGTAAAAATAGTCTTTATTCGTAGATGACACGATCATGTAAATAGAAAATCATGAGGAATACACAAAAGACACTCTAGAACTGATTTAGCAAGGTTGCAGAATGTGGGATCAATGAACAAAAATCAACTGTATAGTAGCATCAAATCATGAAAGGAATAGGGATTAATTTAAAAAATTATGTGCAAGACTTACACATTAAAAGTTCTCTCAAAATATTGCTGAGATTAGTTAACAAAGATCTGAGTAAGTGGAAAGACTTCCTATGTCCACTGACAAAGACTATGTTCACTATTCATTTTTCAAAGGCTTTCTATGATTGGAAGATTCAACAGCGTGAAGATATTAATGCTCTCTAAATTCATCTATAGACCAAGGCAATGTCAGAGAAAAATCTCCATAGGATTTTGTGAAAACTGACACAGTCATCTAAAATATATTGATAGAAATGCAAAGGACCAGATTAGTCATAGCAATTTTAAAAATAAAAGAACAAAGTTGGAAAACTTACACCATCTTAATTTTAAGACCTATTATAAAGCTGCAGTAATCAAGATTGTATGGTATTTGTATAAGAATGAATGAAAAGAACAGAATCCAGAAATAGATCCACATGAACGTGGGCAATTGAGGTATGACAGAGGCACCAAGATGATTCAATGGGAATGGATACTCTTTTCAACAAATGGTGCTGCCTATCCATTTTTTTTTTTAAATATCAACATCAATCTTTTCTTTACACCATACACTGAAATTAACTTGAAATGAATCATATACCTAAACATAAAATGTCTAAAAGAAAACAGATGAAAAGTTTTTAACTTGAAGTAGGCCAAATTTTTAGATAGGATACAAAAAGCAGAATCCATAAAAGAAAAAAACATATAAAATGCATTTCATCAAATTAAAAATTATGCTGTTCAAACACCCCATTAGAAACATGGAAAACATTGGAGTGCCTGGGTGGCTCAGTCAGTTAATCTTCTGATCTCATGATCTTCATGATCTCACAGTCTGTGAGTTTAAGTCCCGCATCAGGCTCTGTGCTGACAGCTCAGAGCCTGAAGCCTGCTTCAGATTCTGTGTCTCCCTCTCTCTCTGCCCCTCCCCCACTCACACTCTGTCTCTCTTTCTCTGTTTCTCTCTCTCTTTCTCTCTCTCTCTCTCTCAAAAATAAATAAACAATGAAAAAAATTAAAACAAAAAGAAACATGGAAAACCTCTAACTGCAAGAAAATATTCTGGCAAAAGACTTAAATCCGTAGTTTGTATTAGCTAACCTATATCTGACAAGTCACTGTTACCCAGATTTTATGAAGAACTCATAACTCAGTGCTAAGAAGACAAAAAAGCCTAGCTCTGAAAAAATCGACTTGATAATGGGGGAGGCTATGCATGCATGGAGGCAGGGGTATATGGGAAATCCCTGTACCTTTCTCTCAATTTTGCTGTGAACCTAAACTGCTCTAGAAAATAAAGTCTATTAAAAAATAATAACAGCTAAATACTGCAAAAATTAACAGAAGACTCAAACAGAGGCTTCACAAAAGAAGATATTTGAAAAGGCCAGAATCCCATGAAAAGATGCTCAGTAGTATTGGCCATCACGAGTCATCAGGCATATTCAAGCAGTTTAAGCTTTAATAACTCCACGCTGGAAATGACCCAAATGTCCATCCACAGGTGAATACATAAGCAAATTATGGAACATCCATACAAAGAAATGTTACTCGGCAATAATGGCCAGGAAGGATCAATACATAAAACCTCATGGATGAATATAAAAAATGTTATGCTGAAGAGAGGAAGCCTGACACAAGACTACCTACCTATGTGGTTTTATTTATATAAAGTTCTAGACGATGCAAATGCAATATGTAATGGCAAAAGATAGAACTGGGGTTGCCAACGGTCAGGGATGGACGAGGCGGCTGACAACAAAGGGAGACCAGGATGACCTTGGGGTTATTCGGCACCTTGACTGTGGTAGTGGTTACATGCGTGGATACTTCTGCCCTGGTGAATCAATCTACACACTACACTTCCATAAAGTTGATTTTTGAACATGATTGTTTTCGATTTTATTAGTAAGGCGTTAACGTGCTCACTTGAATGTTCCTCCTCTGTCATTACACTAATACACATCTCCACTATCTCACCGAAACCCTCAATTTCTCACAGTGTAACATTTTTGATAGGGAATGATACCTTCTTGATTGTAAATACATCTTAAAATCTAGAATATTGATAAAATGCTATTGCTGGAGCTGGTTGTCTCCATTGACCTGAGTAGTACACTTTCCCCAAATGGGAAACAGATGTTACTAGAAAAACTTGGCACATAATGTAGAGGCATTAATTTCAATGGAAAGTAAGTAATTTAAAATAATACTTTTTGGATGAACCACAGATAACTTGTGAATTTGAATGCAAAGTAAACATGATGTTTTCAATTATTTTTAATGTTTATTTATTTTTGAGAGAGAGAGACAGAGTATGAGCAGGAGAGGGGCAGAGAGAGAGAGAGAGAGAGAGAGGGAGGGAGACAGAATCCGAAGCAGGATCCAGGCTCTGAGATGTCAGCATAGAGGCCAACACGGGGCTCGAACCCACAAACCACGAGATCATGACCTGAGCTGAAGTTGGACACTTATCTAACTGAGCCACCCAGGTGCCCCAACATAATGTTTTTAGATAAAATAAGAAACTTCTAGTTCGTAGTTGTCTAGGTCCAGATTATTGTATTTAAGGTACAGATGCAATAGGAGATTGATAAAAAAGGCAACGTTTCCAGGTTTTGATGTAGAATTCAAAAGGGAGAGGGACAGTCTTAGGAAAGAAATATAACCCGAGGGTAAGGTATTGCTACAGAATGGAAATGTAAAAAGTTCTAAAAGTGGAGTATTTACTAGAGTACAATTTTAGAGAGAAACATGTAATAATTCTTCAATAAATTTTAATTTTGCTGGTAATGATATTTAGATTTTGTTTTGTGCCAAAATTTTTTCTTGAGACAGAGAGAGAGAGAGAGAGAAAAGGCACGTGAGTGAGCGGGGGGAAGGGGCAGAGAGAGAAAGAGGGAGAGAGAGAATATTAAACAGGTTCCATGCCCAGCACAGAGCCTGACGTGGGGCCCGATCTCACGACCCTGAGATCATGACCTGAGCCAGAATCAATAGTGGGACACTTAACTGACTGAGCCACCCAGGTGGCCCATGCCAAAATTTTCAATTTAATATTTTAAACATATAAAAGAATACATGTCAGAATATAGCTAAAAGATTAAACAAAATATCATGACCACTAGTAAATCTACTATCCAATTTAAAAGCTGTATTATTACATTTGCATGCCGCTTTACAATGTCATTTACATTGTGAGTGCCCCACTCGCTCATGCCCTCTCTCTCTCTCTCTCAAAATAAATAAGTAAATTTTAAAAAAAGAAAAAGAAAAGAAAATTACAATGACTGAAGAGAAAACCTCACCCACTGGCAAATTTGAAGAAACAGAGTAATCAAGTAAACTTGAAAACAAATCAAGAGAAATGACATAATCTAAAGAACAGAGAGAAAAAAATATTGCAGAAAATTGAACAGAGCAAGAGACACAAATTGGGGCAGTATGAAGCAAACCAAAATACATACAGTAGAAGTGTAAGAAATAGTGAAGGAAGAGACAGAAAGGAAGGAGGGGATGTAAATAATAAAAATGAGGACTAAAATCGTCCCAAATTTGATGCAAAGATTAATCTACCCATTCAAGAAAGTCAACGAAGCATTACATTGAATAAAAACAAAAGGTCCACACTTAAAAGCATCATAGCCAAAAACTGTTCAAAAACAAAGAGAAAATTAGAGCGGAGAGGGAAGATTACCTCTCCCTGTAAAGGGAACAATATTTCGATTAACAGTTGACTGCTCTTTCTAAAGAGCAGGGCTCAGAAGTAAGTGAAATGAGGTATTCAAGGTGCTTAAGAAAAATCACTACCAACCAAGAACTCTACCTCCCACAAAACCATCCTTCGAAAGGTAAAGAAGAGACCTTCCCACATGAACAAAGCCTGGGAGAACTCACTGTAAGCAGACCTGTCTTAAAAAGAACACTAAAGGGGGGCGCCTGGGTGGCTCAGTCGATTAAGCTTCAGACTTCGGCTCAGGTCATGTTCTCGCGGTTTGTGAGTTGGAGCCCCGCCTCCGGCTCTGGGCTGACAGCTCAGAGCCTGGAGCCTGCTTCGGATTCTGTGTCTCCGTCTCTCTCTGCCCCTCCCCTGCTCATGCTCTGTCTCTCTCTGTCTCTCAATAATAAGCGTTAAAAAAAAAAAATAGAAAAAAACAAAAACAAAAAAGAACAATAAAGGAAGTTCTTCATTCTGAAAGAAAATTACACCAGATGGTAATAAGTCAAGATAAAGAAATAAATGATAAAAGAATGACAAAGAAATAAAGCTGCCATAATTTGTAGATGAACTGATGGTGTACCTAGAAAAGCTTTAAAAAACACATAGATTATCGAAATATTAAATAAACTTAGCAAAATAGATAAAATGTCAATAATCAAAAATCAACTGTATGTGATGTTGTAGCAAGAAATGAGAAAAATGAAAGCTTAAAATATGTAATTTATGATGATATCACAAACATTAAACACCTAATAAATCTAATGATTTATTAGGCATCACAGAGAAAACTACCAAACATTTCTGTGAGAAATCAAGTAAAATCTCAATAAATGGACGAATATATCCTATGCATGGCTTGAAAGATTCAATATTGTAAAAATGCTGGTTCTCCCCCAAATTAGTCTTTGGAAAATACAACTAAAATTTGAAAATTGCACATTTTTTTTTTTGTGGAAATGAACAATAGATTCTAAAACTTCTAACAAAATGTGAAGGATCAATATCAGCCATAACAATCTGGAAAAATGACACCAAAACCGAAGAACTTAGACAGCCAGAGGATTTATAAATCTACAATAATTGGAACAGTGTATTATCAGTGTAAGAACAGGCAAACTGGCCAATGGAACAAAGCGGAATCCAAGAACGCATTCAGATATGGGCAGTCAGATGGATGTCCATGGAGACAAAAATCGTGACCCTTTCCCTCATAGAAAACATGAAAATCGACTCCAGATGAATTTCCTAAATGTAAAAGGCAAAATAACAAAGCTTCTAGAATTTAACATAGAAAAACATTTGCAGAACCTGAGGGTAGGCGAAAATTCTCAAACAGGATACAAAAAGCAATACCTGAAAAGAAAAAAAAATTGAAAAATTAGGCCTTATTGATTTTAAGAACTTCTATTCGTCAAGATACCATTAAGCAAATGAATGAGAAAGCCACACAAGGGGAGAAGATAGGTGTGATACATATACCTACGGGTTACTTAAATGCAGAATATAAATGAATCTTTACACATCAAGGAAAATGTAGCAACACCAACAACAAAAGATTTAAATGAGGCATTTCATAGTATATTTAACGGCCAGTAAGCATGTAAAAAGATATCCAACATTATTAGTCATCAGAGAAATGCAAATTAAATCTTTATATACTTTTGAGTGATTGTAATTTTAAAAACAAACGAACAAACAAAAAACTCTAGCAAGTGTGAGGAAGAATGTGAGCAAAAAACTGTCAGACATACTGGTGAGAACTTAGTGCAATCACTTCACAAAACTGTTTGGCAATATCTCCTATAGCTAAACGCAGGCATACCCAATGGCGATTCCAGTTTTAGCCGTATACTACTCATCAGAAATATGTACATGTGCAGGCGCCTGGGTGGCTCAGCAGGTTAAGTGTCTGACTCTTGATTTTGGCTCAGGTCATGATCTCACAGTTTGTGGGATCGAGCCCCGTGTTGGTTTTTGTGCTGATAGCGCAGAGCCTGCTTGGGATTATTTCCCCCCGCCCCCTCTCTGCTTCTCCCCTGCTTATACTCTACTCTCTCAAAATAAATAAACATTTAAAAGAAAAAAGAAATAGGTACATATGTTCACCAGAAGACTTGCTCATAGCAGCCCTATTCATAATAGCTCCAAACAGGAAATTACCCAAATGTCTATCAACAAAAGGATAAATAAGTTAATTATATTATACTCATATAGTGGAATATTATATACCAATGACAGTGAAAGACTGTACACATAAAACGTGGGTGAATCTCAAAACCATAATGTTAAGCAAAAGAAACAATACGAAAAAATATATAGTGTGTGATTCCATTTATATGAAGTGCATAAAAGGCAAAATACGATGAATGGGGTAATAATTGTGGTTTTCTTTGGAGAGGATATGATTCGGAGAGGTTCAAGGAGGGCTTCTGTGATGCTGGTTATTCCATTTTTTTTTAATTTAGCTGGTGGTTAGACAAGTGAATTCACTTTGCAAAACATTCATGAAGCTGTCACCTAAGAGAAGGTCACTTTTCTGTACTATTTTATAATTAACTTTGCTTTTATTATAGCATTATTTAGCCATTCATAACAAATACATTAGAGCAAGAGGAGAGGGGCATAAGAAAGGGAAAATATCTAAGATAAATTTTTAAACTTTTAGCTCAATGTAATTCTTATGTCATTTTCTATCGAAAAAATTAAGCACTGCCAAGAAGCAATCCCAAGTGTCCATGGTACTTTGAAAACTGTTCAAGGTGCATTCATGGATTTGAAATCTAGAGCACTGTACATATGTCTTCTTTATCTTTTGACTTAAAAAGGAGATGTGGTAAACCATTATAACAACCAAAGAAGGAATCTAATTACATTTGTGCTACCAACTTAATGAATCATCTGGTCCCTGAAATTTGAAAAGGATTTTAGTGAGACTATTAGGTATCATTATTTTATGTGATCTATTAGGTTCTATCTCTACTGAGTTTCCTAAAGCAACTCAAAAATTTTACCTTATACATATGGAGCTTTGAAGTATCACTGGGTTAATAGCGAATTATTGATAGGTCTGCACTCCTTTTAGAGAAACAATGCAAGGGGATGAAGGAACACAAGGAAGAATATGTTTCCTTGCCTTTCCCAGCTTCTAGAAGCCCACATCCCTCGGCCTGTGGCCCCTGTTCATCTTCAAGGCCCGTATTGTCATCGCTCTGTCCTCTCCTTCCATCTGCACGATTTGTGCTCTGACTCTCCTACCTCTCATCCCTTTATAAGTATACTTGTTATGTTGGACCTACACTGATAATCCAGAATAATCTCCCCATCTCATGATCTTTAATTGCATCTGCAATGTCCCTTTTGCCATATAAGATTACATATTCACAAACTTTAGGCATTAGGAAGGTCATGGACATCTTTGGGGGTCATTATTCTGTTTACCAGTGTCTATGGTCACATAGACTGCCATTTAAAAAGCTTTGGAAACATTTCACCCAATTCAACGTAATTGTTTCTATTATTCGATCTCCTCTTTTTTTCAAGTACGCCTCAACATAAGTGAAATAATTAATGCAAATTATCCAGTAATGTGGTCTTAAAAAAAAAAAACAAAACACAACTGTTGACCTAAAGTGTGCTGCACTGAAAAATCACTACATTTACTCATTCTGCATTCACTATAAGAACTCAGCTTTGAATTTCATTTTACATGGGGGTGTGTATTATGAGTATGCGTGCGTGTGTGTGTGTGTGTGTGTGTGTGCCCGTGCTGGAGAGACTCTCCACCTTAACTCAATGCAAAAAAGAAAAATGTTAATTTTAAAATATAAATTAATTTTATTTATTTTTTTAAAATTTGTTTAACGTTTTTTATTTATTTTTGAGACAGAGAGAGACAGAGCATGAACGGGGGAGGGGCAGAGAGAGAGGGAGACACAGAATCGGAAGCAGGCTCCAGGCTCTAAGCCATCAGCCCAGAGCCTGACGCGGGGCTCGAACTCACGGACCGCGAGATCGTGATCTGAGCTGAAGTCGGACGCTTAACCAACTGAGCCACCTAGGCGCCCCTAATTTTATTTTTTTAATGTTTGTTTTTTTTTGAGAGAGAGATAGTGAGGAGTATTGGGGGTGGAGGGCGACAGAGAGGGAGACAGAGAATCTGAAGCAGCCTCTGTGCTGTCAGCACAAAGCTGGACACAAAGCCCAACATGGGGCTCAAACCCGTGAACTGTGAGATCATGACCCGAGCCGAAGTTAGATGCTCAACCGACTGAGCCACCCAGGCACCCCAATTTTCTGATTGTTAGAAAAAAACTATTATTCTACAGCTATATTTAAAATTTTATTAATTATAAAATGTAACTATTTTCGATATGTCACCAGAAATACTTAAATGAAATACAACAGCTGTCACAATTAAGTAGAGGCTTCTTTTTTTTTTGTTTTTGTTTTAACATTTATTTGTTTTTGAGACAGAGAGAGACAGAGCATGAACGGGGGAGGGTCAGAGAGAGGGAGACACAGAATCTGAAACAGGCTCCAGGCTCTGAGCTGTCAGCACAGAGCCCGACGTGGGGCTCGAACTCACGGACCGTGAGATCATGACCTGAGCCGAAGTCGGACGCTTAACCAACTGAGCCACCCAGGCGCCCCAAGTAGAGGCTTCTTAAGATTGCAGTTTTTACCATTTGTTTCTAACAGTTACTGACATTTGAGTTTTTGTTAAAGTTTTTTTGTTGTTGTTGTTAAGGGACATCTGGATGACTCAATCAGCTAAGTGTCCAACTTTGGCTCAGGTCATGATATCCCAGTTCGTGGGTTCAATCCCTAAATTGGACTCTGTGCTGACAGCTCAGAGCCTGGAATCTGCTTCAGAGTCTGTGTCTCCCTCTCTCTACCCCTCCGCCTCCCTCAAAAAATGAATAAACATTAAAAATTTTTTAAATATTTTTCATTACAATAGGGAACTGAAACACAGAAAACATACCTAGTTCTTAAGAAGTCTCATTGTAATGTTCTTATTCTTTGAACATCTTTCTTTAATCCAAATTATAATTTGTGTCTCATAAATTATTTTTTTATTTTTTCAATTTATTTATTGTTTAATTTACATTCAAGCCTGCATATGATGCAACAATGATTTCAGGAGTAAATACCTTAATGCCTCTTACCCATTTAGACTATTCCCCCTCCTATAACCCCTCCAGCAACCCTCTGTTTGTTCTCTGTATTTAAGAGTTTTTTATGTTTTGTTTCCCTCCCTGCTTTTATATTATTTTTGCCCCCCTTCCCTTATGTTCATCTGTTTTGTATCTTAAATACCACATATGAGTGAAGTCATACTATATTTGTCTTTCTCTAATTTCGCTTAGCATAATATCCTCCAGTTCCATCCACGTAGTTGCAAATGGCAAGATTCCATTCTTTTTCATTGCCAAGTAATACTCCATTGTATACATATACAGCACATCTTCTTTATCCATTCGTCCATAGGTGGATATTTGGACTCTTTCCATACTTTGGCTATTGCCAATAGCACTGCTAAAAACATTGGGGTGCATGTGCCCCTTCAAAGCAGCACACCTGTATCCTGTGGATAAATACCTAGTAGTGCAATTGCTGGGTCGTAGGGTAGTTCTATTTTTAATTTTTTGAGGAACCTCCATACTGTTTTCAGAGTGGTTGCACCAGTTTGCATTCTCACCAGCAACGCAAAAGAGATCCTCTTCCTGTACATCCTCGCCAACATCTGTTGTTGCCTGAGTTGTTAATGTTAGCCACTCTGACAGGTGTGAGGTGGTATCTCATTGTGGTTTTGATATGTATTTCCCTGATGATGAGTGATGTGGAGCATTTTTTTCATGTGTCTGTTCATCATCTGGATGTCTTCTTTGGAGAAGTGTCTATTCATATCTTTTGCCCATTTCTTCACTGGATCATTCGTTTTTGGGGTGTTGAGGTTGATAAGTTCTTCATAAATTTTGGATACTAATGAAATGTATTTCACATGTATATTTTTAATCCATTTATTTGTCCATACTTTAATACTTTAGTACCATCCGTTTTAAAAACTAATCTTCAGCAAACATAAAAGAGATAATACATGATTGTTCCCCAACCCTCCAACTTAAAATAGGCAAGCTACATGGATTATTTTATGCCATAACTTTTCCTTCCTAGCACTCATTACAACTTGGGATTACTGTTTTCTCTGTTGTTATTTGTATCCATCTTCTCCAATATAAACTCTTTGAGGATGGGAATTACTATATTTAACTCCTATACACATGGCACACTTGGAATATTGTAGGATCTCAAGAGGCTTGGGATGAATTAGTGAATTAAATACATTTGTATATGTGTATATATGTATGTACTGTGCTTTGAAGGTGGCTTAACCCTGACAACGAACTTGTATCTTCAGCAGAGAAAATGTAAGGTTCTTTTCACTCTGTGTCATCAATTCTGATTATTTGGATTTTTGAGCTTAACAGCCTTGCATAGAATCATTAGTGTCTGTGAACAAATGATAATGTACTTGTATTTTCCTATGTTAGTAAGTTACATATGCTTATATATTTTGAATGGATTCTATTCTGATTTCTCCAAGTGTTTGTGCATTTGTTTAGAGGAAGGCACAGAAACTGGCCTAGCATAATATTCTTTGTGAGGTACATTTCCTTTGTACTTGGTTTGTCGAGACTTTTTATCATAAAGAGATGTTGAATTTTGTCAAATGTTTTCTCTGCTTCTGTTGAGTGATGATATGATTTTTATCCTTCACTTGGTTGATGTGGTACATCACACTGATTTGTGGATGCTGACCCATCCTTGCATCCCTGGAATAAATCCCACTTAATCCTGGCGTATGATCCTTTTAGCGCATTGTTGAATTCAGTTTACCAATATTTTTGAGGATTTTTGCATCTATGTAATTTTTTTTCTTGTGGTGTCCTTGTCTGGAAGGGTTTGAGAAAAATTGGTATTCATTCTTTAAATGTTTGGTAGAGTTCACCAGTGAAGTCATCTAGCCCTGGACTTTTGTTTGTTGGGAGGTTTTTGATTATTGATTTTTCATTTATGACTTAAATGTCTTCTCTTTAGAAGAACTCCCCAGTTAACTGCAGCTCCTGTACCCAACCAGCCTACTCACTGAAGGTTTCTAAGTACAATTATGTCTGCTTTCATAGTAGAAACACCACAACTGGAGGAGTCCCATCCCTCACAGGGGTTATTAAAAGAAAAGTTGAGAAACTGAGAGAATCATACCAGTACTCCATCACAAGCAATCCATCTAGAATAGGCAGCCCTTTATACAATACCCCCTTTAAAAATTTAGGGCCTCCTCCCCAGTTTTGAGCATGTCCTTTCAAATCCTTTTGACAGCCGTATTCTCGAAGGAAGAAGACATATGTGTAGACTTATGCAATTTCCCCTTTTAGTATAATTTCACTAGATGTGTGGTCCCATTTTCATTTCACGTGATACTCACCTTCTTGCTTCTTTAGGTAATTGCCTGTTTCTATAATGATTTTGCTTTTATTTCTGTTGATGACTTTCAGACATAATGGGTTGATGCCTTCTTTAATGGGCACAATGATTATAAACCTCTATTAAAGCAGGGATCTGTATGTCTTACACTGACGGTAGAGTTAATTGCTTTTACAATTAAGATTTTATGAGAAATACATTTTTTTAAAAAATCTGTTGGTACTCCAAGTTGAGGTCTTCCACAGAAGAAGAGGAATCCTTCCCAAAGCTGCTGATGAATTACTTTTCTCTCTTTCAGCATTATGTCCAGATTTCTCAGCACATTTCTTCAGGAGGTGGGTCCTGCCCATTGATACAGACTTGTCTCTTATCTGTACTTTGCAGGCAATCTATACCCGCCTTATTGCACTCCTATGGGGTTGTAGACCGGCTTTTTCCACATCTATGCCTCTTTTCATGCTGCTCTTTTTGCCTCCTTCTCTGGATAGCAGTCTCCTCCTTTAAAGTATTAATTCCTTCACAAAGCCCTTCCTGATAATGGTGGTAAAAGTACAGTTGCCTGACTCCTCCTCTCAGAGCACCCTGTGTGTGTCCATGAGACTGCCCCCATCACATAATCCCGCCATGGTCTCGTTACTCCTCAAGTTACGGCTTTAGACTCTAAGCTTCTGGAGCTGTGTTTTTAAATCTGCAGGCATCACAGAGCCTGCAGACGGCCCCATCGTGTTTGTTGGATGAAGCAAGCAAGAAAGCAAAACATCAAGAACATGGCAAAACCAAGTGTATTTATTTGGTGTTTTAGTAGATGTGATTTCCTGTGACTTGTCTACTCTAGTGAGATGAATTGCAAGAGCCTGAACTTACAGGTTCCTGCTGTTCATGTTTAGCCTTCTTAATGCATCATGGCTGATTGGACACAGAGAAACTCTCAATTAGTCTTGTTTTGTCATGGTGCACACAGCTCTATCCAGAAATGATAACAAAAACATCACACAGCTGCCTGATATTGTAGAGGGAGAGGTACCCTATCTGACCCTAAAATCTTAACATATATGAGATTGTTACCATTTGAGGGACTCTACCCCTGAAATGTGGATCAGGAAGCCTCCAATAGGTATTCTCAGAGTAGCCTCGGCTTCTTTATGCTGGCTACGTCCAATTTTGCTTCACTAGACAGAAGCTAGGAGGGGACGTCCAAGCTATGGTGGCCAGAAGTTAAAGAACCAAAGTGGAAAGCCCAAGACAAAGTCCTTCAGCAACAAGTAGGCTCAGCTCTTTATTAGCCTCAACCCCAAATCTTAGAAAATCCTGTTCTTTATAATGCTGAGTTAACCACCTACAATGTCTCAGTAAGCTCTTTTCTAGCGCTGAAGGAAACTCAAAATCAAACAAACCAGAACAAAAACCTTGCCTTCCCTGCCCTTCCTTGTCCCCACCCCAGAGCTTCATTCTTGCTTAGTTGAATCCACCTCTCTCTCAGAAGAAAGAGTGCTTGTTTTATTGTGCCCAAGGACATATGTAAAATTTTATTACTGAAAAGTTGGAATTCAAAATAGCCAGAATAGAATGGTCTAAAATCCATACCAGTTGGCACTGAATCTCATGGTGATCGCACCATGACCTGAGGTTATGTACTAGGCATGAGAAAGGGGGTGGAGCTTTGTTAAGGCAAAGGTTCAAGTCTCACTGGATATGTTGTATTGACCTCACCATGTCTGAGAGAAATGAATGACCCAGACAAAAACAAAGTGGAAGCAGAATAAAGTGGTCAGTGTCCTTAAGTGACTCTCAGGGTTTGCAATGCATTCCCACTACCACATCTGATTTGAGATGAGTAGAATTCCTAGGAAAAGCTTCTGAATTAAGAATTAAATGTAGGAGCGCCTGGATGGCTCAGTCAGTTGATCTCGTGGTTTGTGAGTTCGAGCCCCGCATCGGGCTCTGTGCTGACAGCTCAGAGCCTGGAGTCTGCTTCGGATTCTGTGTCTCCCTCTCTCTCTGCCTCTCCCCCACTTGTGCTCTGTCTCCCTCTGTCTCTTAAAAATAAATAAAAACATTAAAAAATTTTTTAAAGAATTAAATGTGCGATGAGTGGTAAATGTCATGATAGAATCTGTAAAATACTTGATTGACTCTCCTACGATAGTTCCACTGAGAATTAAATTTATGTAGGATGGGGTTGAAGGGTTTTTGAAGATTGTCTGATTTCTGAGAGGCACACAACTGAAGCTTACAATAAAAACCCAAAAAACAAAAAAGACACACACACACATGCACATACATGTGCACACACAGGGAAGTTTCCGATATCCTTCAAAGGGAACGAATGTCTCTTGCCAGTGTGATTAAAAGAAAAATGTTATTAAATCAAAAATCAAATGCTGTTATTTAACAGTATTTGAATGTGTACTAGTGCTTGAAAACAATTTTACGAACAATATAAAAAATGCCATGAGAATAATCTTTAAAGCCACCTATAATATATTTTCATTTATATATATATTTTTTTTTCATTTATGCCCTTCTCAATTTGAGTTTAAGTCATTAGTTCAATCGATAGCAAAAGTAAGGTAATGGATAATGGAAAGAATGCTTTGTATTTCCATCACCTTCCTTTCAAGAGTGTAGGCATTTTTGTCGTTAGAGCTGATGCTTAGATGTGAAATTGTTTTTACTGAGTTATTGATGACTGTATCTATACAGAGCCTAAGTCAAATTATAGTGTATTATGGAAGCAATAGCTTCCTTCAATTTTTTGCATTATTGTGCTATAAGAGCCACCTCAGCCCATTACCAAGCTGCCATGAATATTGTGTCTAGACTATAAGTCACCTAGGTTTTAACCAAATTAAGTCTCTACTGCATGACGCAGATTTAGTATCTTCTGAACATAGCAGTGTAATCTGTAACCATGGAATTATTGTAAGAAAAAACTAAAACGCAGTGCCTTATACACAATGGGCATTCAATAAATAGTTCTTGAATTGCAGATATGACCTGGGCCTACTACAAATCTCTCCTATTTTTCTCCTATCAATGAATTAAGAGCTACCAATCTATAACACTTTTATCATGGCATCAGCCTTGATATATGAAGTGATGTTCCTGAGGAGAATTTGGAACTCATATTAAACAGAATAGAATAGACTAACCCACACCTTCTGAATGAGCAATGCATGCTTTTAATCTACCCCAGTAGGCAATCAGTTTCTTAGTGGTAATCAATAGATGTTAAAATGTCTTCTTAAAACTGACTTCACTGGCAAGGACCACTCCAAGAATATGCACAAATAGACTAAAGAATAAACATTTTTCAATGGCTATTTATTTTTGAGAGAGAACACACGCGTGCGCGGGCGTGAGCAGGGGAGAGCCAGAGAGAGAAGGAGAGAGAGGATCCAACGTGGGCTCTGCGCTGACAGCAGTGAGCCCGATGCGGGGCTCCAACTCAGGAACCGTGAGATCATGACCTGATCCAAAGCCAGTTGCTCGACCGACGGAGCCACCCAGGTGTCCCCAAAAGAAACATTTTTATTTTACTTTATTTTATTTTATTTTATTTCATTTTACGTTTATTCATTTTTGACAGACAGAGAGAGACAGAGCATGAGCGGGGAAGGGGCAGAGAGAGGGAGATACGGAATCCGAAGCAGGCCCCAGGCTCTGAGCTGTCAGCACAGAGCCTGATGCGGGGCTCAAACTCACGGACTGAGAGATCATGACCTGAGCCGAAGTCGGACACTCAACCGACTGGGCCACCCAGGCGCCCCAAGAATAAACATTTTTAAACAATAATGTCAGGAGTAAATTCCATTAGTATTCAGGAAATATATCATACATTTAAAAGGAGAAAAACAATACATTTGTGAAATCTAGTCAATGAGTTCAACTTTCTCTAAATGTCTAAATTTTTAGTTGGCAAGAATTCTCAGATTTATCAAGCCAGTGGTATGTTTTGGACCACAAGCATCTAGGGGAATTAACTTCTGTCCACGAATGTTTAACTAAAGATGAACCTGTTTAATTTAAATAGTGTTCTACATGGAGATAAATGTTCAGCTACAATTCATCTCCACTAAGAAGATAAGGAAGAAAAGAAGAAAGGAAATGGATTTGAATAAAAGAATAAAGAAAAATAGGCAACTAACGGGAGTTTCTGTATGGATTATTCTATTTAATGTAATTACTCAAGAGGGACCTTTAAGAAACCTTCTTTTGGGGAAGGATTTAAAAAGGAAATCTGTCCTCTCTTCCCGCACAGTCAGGAGGGTGCCTTGCCTAAAGGTGGGATGAGAACAAACTTCGTTTTTACAGCAATGAAAATTTTGGAAGACGGGTGGAGTTTGAGTTCCGATTTGTAATTTTCTCCACAATCAATCAGTTGGGTTATGCAATTAAACTCTCCTAGTTTTAATAACCACCAATGTGTCTATTTTTAATCATATTAACACATATACATTCTTTTACTCGATGGATATAAACTTACAACCATAGTTCCTGAAAGAATCCCAGGGACTTAAGTCAGGAAGGATGGATCGTATTTGGAAAATACCGTTCCTTTTTTGGAATAAGCGCTCATATTTGTGGATCTTTTTTTCCTTTTTTACAAGTTCCCATCGGTACTAGAATCTTCTGTTTCAAACTCACCAGCTGAGAAAACCGAATAGGTTTTCCCCATGAGATTCTTGTTCAATTTTCTAAATTCAAAGGGTTATAACGTTTACCAGTGTCCATTACGCCGTAACTATAAAGTTAAGATGTTTTCTGACAGGCGAGTCTCCAGCACCACTGACTGACTTGTCCGCCTAGGTGTGCGAAGAGTTAAATACAAAACAGGAGAATTAAAGCCGAACACTAAAAGCAGTAAGTGTTTTACTTCTATCTCATTTGGGACCTCCTAAGGGAAGAAACTAGTGAGCTATGCAGACTTGAGGGGAAATAAAAAAAGAAATTGTCCCAATGCTATTCAGTAATCAATTGGAGAAAAAAAAAATCAGTCAGTATCAGGTAATAAAATATGGAATTAGGGTAGAGCACTTGCCTGAGGATATATCCTGTAGTAAAGGTTATTTTTCATGATTTATAAGGGTTTTTAAAGAAGCTTGCGGAATGCCACAGGAGAAATGAAGACTTCAGAAAGCTATACATTGTTCTGCAAGTGCTTTCATAATACTTGTTTATGTTTTAAGGTGGGGGTGGCGGGGTGGGGGAGAAATTGTACAGTGAGGTGGAACGTTTATTGACCAGATTGATCATGGGAACAAATCTGCCGGTGGTAACCTTGTTTAATGATATGTTGCTGGGCTCAGCACCTTGCTGAGGCTGTGATTCTTCACCGGCTGGGGCCGCATGATGGATCGCGGCAGGAAGCTGATGGCGCAATCACTCACCGGCCCGTCACTGCCACCGCACCGCCTGACACTTGTCCCTGCTGAATGGGGCGGCCAGGCTGCCCCGCCCACTGGGAGACCCAAGGGCTCCACCAGAGAGCACACGGAGCGCTCTCTTGGCCCTGCACCTTCCTTTGTAGGGCATTTCTTTCCACTCTGGGCTTATTCTCCCCCCCCCCCAATAACCTGAGTCCCCCCACACACCTTAGGCTTCTCATTTGCTTCCTCGCACCCGCAGCTCATTAGGGTTTATTTTCCCGTGGCCAAACAGAAGACCAAGCGAGGCCTTTAAATCGGAGTGTAGATTTCCCAAAGACCTAAAGATTCAGAAAATAGGAGAACACGATGAAATCGTATTTTATCGTTATTTTTCTATTTTTAATAAATGCATTACTGGGGCAAAGTTATGCCGCGGTCCTTCCTTAGGAATGGGGCCACGTGGGCCTAGATTAAACGCTGGGAGCTGTGCTTTTCATCTTCCTGCGTCCACCCTCTCACACACAATCGCTCAAAAACACGGACACGTGAAATTCATTTCAGAAAGAACAAAATAGGACAAATGGATACTTTTACGCAGTCACTCAACCAATCTATGGTTCCCTATTGCTTATCTCAGTAAATCTAAGCTGGCCTCTCCCTCACAAGGTAACCCCAGACACCAAACAATTCCTGCACTCTCCAACATCAAGGCTTTGATTTGGCCAGGAAGGCTTGTGTTCTCATTGTTCACCGCTTGCCCTTCCCTGTCCCCTGCTTGGAGTAGTCTCCCCTTTCCCTCCATTTGCCAGTCCTTCTAGAGCCAACCTGTACCACCTCTTACAAGAAGCATTCCTCGATTCCTCCGGCCTTTATTCACCCCTTATATTAGAGGTTTGTTGTCTGCCTCCTCATCCTTCACTCCTTCCCTCTCACGTCCCACATTCCATTTGGCAAGGCTTGTTCACCCCAGCCTCAGCTCTAAACTGGGACTCGAGACTTGGGCTACACCAATCAGTGCACTGAATTGCCTCGGTGGCAAATTTGGTTCAGGGACAGGAATACAAAATTTATTAAGGTTTTGCTAAAATGCTGGGACAAAGACGTACTACTCTTCCTGTGCACAGACATGTAGGTATAGGGGCTTCTGGAAAACATCTTGGGAGTGTGAATAAGCAAGGCTTAGGATGAAGCGGACACTGCTGAAGGTAAGGAAAAGGAAAAGAAAGACGCAAGATATCTGATGACTCACTGAGATACTCCGGTCTTATCGTTGCCAGTCCTAAGAGTACTCAGGAGAGAACTCTCTTCGGGTTTCAGCCAGTTGCTCAAGGATTCTGTTACTTGCAACTAAACACCGTCTTCTTTGAACTCAATTTGCATTTATGATAAATACAGTGCTGTGGGCTTTGGCTTTCCTATTTTTTGAATAAGCAGCCATCCTCTCTTCAACAAGTCAAAAGCTTTTTTTTTTCAGTTTACAATATACATATATATATTTTTTTAATTTACTTATTTCAAGTCAAGTTAGTTAACTGGCTTCAGGAGTAGAACCCAGTGATTCATCACTTCTGTATAACGCCCAGTGCTCATCTCAACAAGTGCCCTCCTGAATGCCCATCACCCATTTAACCCATTTCCCCACCCACCTCCCCTCCAGCAACCCTCAGTTTGTTCTCCGCATTTACGAGTCTCTTATGGTTTGCCTCCCTCTCTGTTTTTATCTTATTTTTCTTATTTATTTATTTCTTCCTTATTTTTCCTTCCCTTCCTCTGTATTCATCTGTTTTGTTTCTTAGGTTCCACACATGAGTGAAATCTTATGACATTTGTCTTTCTCTGACTGCAAAGTTGAGAGCTTTTGCAGGGTACATGGACTGCTTTGAGTCTTCTGTGTTTCTTCCTGATACTTTGCACCGTGCTGGGATTGAGTACACCCTCAATACGCACTCGTGGTTTAATTCCTGAATGACAAACTCATCATCTCTTCGGGCAGGTGGTGGTACCACGTGTTTTACAGCTTGCTAACTCCATTGGCAGGGGAACTCCATTGGCCTGCAGGAAAGAAGTCGTGATCATCTGTACCAAGAAGGAGATTTATAGGCAGAGGAAGTGATTAAGAGTTCGCTAAGCAGATTTTTACTAAACTATTCAACGTACGTCTCTTGACCCAATCTAAGTTACACTAGCTATTCTTTTATGGGCATCTCAGCCTTGACTCAAGAGCTGTTTCCCCCAAATGCCACTTGTTATTTTTGCCAAACAACATCACTGCTTAGGGGATTTTATTTCTCTGCTGTTTCTCCTGCTCTCTCCCTCCTTTGGGATCCTGGGTGGAAAGTGATCTACACAAAAGAAACGGGCTGGTAACAGACCTTCGAAAATTGTGGCTGGCAAGTCAGAGCCTTTAGGGCTACACGTGTAGTCACTAAAAACAAAACACCCAAACAACTACTGCATTTACATGTAACTGCTTAACACACTTGTGCTTTGTGCTAGTAAAACTAATATAGGAAAGTTTGTACATTAGGAATATAAGAAAGTTTGCCCATCATCTCAACCTTCAAGACGTCAAATTAAGCACATTATGTGGACAGTCTATGAGCTTTAGACACAGGTTCCAAATCTCTAAGACTTTCTAATCAGTCTCACTTCTTATGTGAGAAATAACTTCTCACCTAAACATATTTAAAGTGTAAACTATTTGGAAAAAAATACATTACTGAGAAAGACTAAAACAGCTTGCTACACTTCAAGTTAGGGTTCTTAAACATTACGGCACCTAAGATTTACCTGTGTGCTTGTTAAAATAGAGCTACCTGGGCCCCACTGTTGAAGGATCTGGTTTGGGGCTCTAGCTGATGAGACGTGATACTGTGGCCCCACACTTTGTGCAGCACCTCCCTACGTGGTGCTCTGCCAGAACTCCCTCAGGATAGTTGCAAGTTTACCTGTTTTCCGTTTTTCGGCCATCTAAGGCAAGTAAGTTGCTGGGAGACAATTGAAAAAAATCACATTTTTACCTCCATGCTTTTGGTTTTCTTCAATTTCTCTTTACAATCTAGAATTGTAGATCTAGTAATTTTCCTAAATTGCTCTTTAGCTGAAGAGAAAATAATAAGACACATATTCTGAGTTTATGCATTGAGTTGAAGGGATACCTGTAACCTGACTTGGTTCCATGTTAGAATTTGCCCATTTCTCAGGCACTTAAGCCCTGTCTGTTTTGAATTCCCGATATTACTAATTACACTGCTCTCACTTGAAAAATATTCCTATGAATATTATTTATACTAGTACGAATACATCAGTATGCCAGTCTTCATAAATTTACATGTGCGAGCTATGTATACAATACCTCATAGGAAAAAAAAAGAGCTCACGTTGTAAGCCATGAAGAATCAGAAGCATATGATATTAAACAAAAAGTAGCTGCTTTAAGATCAACTGGGAGTAAAAGGGGTGTAGAAAAGTAAGAACTGTGGCTTTCCAATAGAGAGCTCAGCTGTGGTACGGTCTCTTTAGCCAGCTTACTCAGCTCACTCTGAGGTTTATTTTTAAAGGCATTATCCTAGGTTGCAACTAAAAGGTGCTTTGGGAAACTGAACCTGATAACCACGTTCTCTCTCCCTCAAGAAGCAAAAATTGAAACAGACAAAAAAAATGGAGGTACATTACTCAAGCTAACTGAAATCAATTTTTAAGCTCGAGATTTTCATATAATGTATTTTTTTCTTCCTTCACTCCCACCAATGTGGCATTATGGTATTATTCTTCGAAGAATGCCAGTGTGGTGTGTGTGTGTGTGTGTGTGTGTGTGTGTGTGTTGAGAGAAAGACAGAAATGTATACACACTTTTATTCATTGAACAATACCTCCTATTATTCAGAAAAAAAACTCTCCACTTCTCTTTCTTCCAAGGTGGCGTCGCCGCAATCGGCAGTGAAGATGATGAAAATGTCCCCCCACTGCAGCTTCTGGATCCTTGGCTGACGGTGGCAGCTTCAGGTCTGCTTTGGAGCATATCATATGCTGTAAAACCTTGGTTTGCAACCCTAATTCATTCCAGAAACATGCTTGTAATCCAAAGCACGTGTCTATCCAAGCGAATTTCAAGAACCATTGGTTCAGTTGTAATCATATGGCACTTGGCATCACGTACATGATACTCATCTTGCAAGACATCGCTCATTTATCAAATTAAAATTTATTAGAAATGTTTGCTCATCTTGCGGAACACTCACATAACAAGGTTTTGCTGTATTTATAAAGGCAAAGAGAGGTTAACTTGTCAACTGTGTGGTATCTCATTTTGGCTTCCTAATTTTTGGGTCTATGTCTATACTTAAACACAACAATCAACAACCCAGTGTGAAAAGGACAGACACATATTTATACCCAATGCCAATCAAAGCTTCCTTCACTCTCTCACAAAGTTTGTTTCATTTAACTATAACCATCTTTTAATCTGTATTCATTTTATTTGTAAGTCATCAATGGACTTTGAAACAGAACTGAAATTCCCTGATATTTAAGAAAATGGCAAGTTTCTCTATGTATACACACAAGTTATTTCTTCTGGAATAAGAACGTTAACATAGTGATATTCTAATATAAGAAAGAGGACATTTTTCATTTTAAAATAATAAATGACATGCTAAAGTCACATTCTGCATCATGAACACTTTGTAACTACTGGTCTCATATGATGGTTAACATAAAACAAATGGACAGAATTAACTATGAATCTAGTATAGCCTGGTGTTAACTACAATAAAGCTAAGTGCATTTTAAAATTGCTTCTTTATATTTTAGCACCTTAAAATGGGCTATCCTCATAGGTACAATATTAAAGTTCCTCCAAATAATACTTAAAATCCTTGGGGCAGGGGGCAAAGGGTGTTACTGTTTTTCAACATTATTCCAAATGAAATTAATGCACAATTTTTAAAAGATAGGAGTTGACGTTGTTTGTAATTATATATGTCATATCCATAAATACAGCAATCTACACATGTATTCAGCATTACGCTTATTGAAATAATATCAATTTTCTAGTCACTGAAAACTACTAGAAAACATTTAACATTTTATACCCCTTTCATTCCAATTTTTACAAAAAAAAGAGAGAAAATGGTAATAGAAGTGACCTTTTATCAATATACCTTCCTAAATGCTGTTATATAAACATTTACCCCAAATGACTTAGATTTTTTAAACTGTTGTATTATGCCAGATTGTTGCTATAATAAGGGAAATATGAAAACAAAAATTCTTTATAGGTATAGGCCTCTTTTCTAAAAAGAAATTTATCTGCTAAAGTGTTTAATATATACAGACTATATATATATATATATATATATACTATATACATATACACTATATGTATATAGTGTATATGTATATAGTATATGTGTATATGTGT